>NC_062540.1:21726663-21831663 GCF_022655615.1 Tachysurus fulvidraco
CAGTTCGGCGACCTGCAGCTGGAGCTCCGTGATCCGAGTCTTCTGCCTCTCCAGGAGCGCGTGCTGCGTCTCAATGATCCGGTTCAGTTCGATCAGACACTCCGCCGCCTTGCTGGGATTCTGTCCCGGACTCGGAACCTGAGCCTGTCCCTGTCCCTGTCCCTGTCCCTGACCCTGTCCCTGTCCCTGACCCTGTCCCGGACCCTCCATCGCGCTGCTGCACTTTAAACTGCACCAACATCCGTGTTTACTGCCGTTAGCGCAGTCCGGTCCGACACCGACATCCTGCTGAGGACCGGACACACTAACTGTACCAACGGGGAACTTTCCCCCTCCTCCTCCTCCTCCTCCTCCTCCTCCTCTTCATCAACACACCGCAACTCCGAACACTGATTCACAAGTGTGAGTCACATGAACCGACTCGTTTCGACTCAAAACAGAGGCTGTAAATTACACGCTTGTCTAAGCAGCTGGTGACGTCACCACTGAGAAAATACCGTGTGGTGCAGAGCGGGAACCGAATAAACAACGTTACAATGAACATGATCATAATATAATATCGATAACATATTTTACTGCTATTTCATCTTCTCTATATTCTCTGAGGATTTTATATATGTATAAAGTGTGTTATATATATATATATATGCTATATGTTATATATAATGTGTTATATATAACGTTTTATATATATAATGTATGTTATATGTGTTATATATATATATATGCTATATGTTATATATAATGTGTTATATATAACGTTATATAATGTGTTATATATAATGTTATATATATATATATATAATGACAAACACAAGTCCACTCCAAATTGTTTGTAATTCTGCATCACTTCATGTCCAGCAGCCGCTTCAGTGTGTTGAATCTCAGATCTCTTGATTTCTTACATAAACAGGAGTCTCTGAAGCTCTTACAGAAACTGGTGAAATAATACATAAATAAATAAAATCTGTTCTTGTCTCTACGACAGAACCTTCACAAATCTGGGCTGAAATTTGTAGCTATTTTGATTGTTAAATATTTTTAGATGAAAACACTGAAGTTCATCCAAAGTTTAAATAAAGTTCTGACTTTTGCTTAAAGATATTTCTTTTTTTTAGTTTCAGTTTTACAGGAGTAACAGATGCTCACGACCTCGTTCATGTGATGAGAGTTCAGATAAATAAAAAGTCCAACAGGTTTAGAAAAAGGCATTTAATCGACAAAAGCAAACAGAAGCAGAACTGAATTAAAACTCACATTGCCGAAGATTCGCCTGTGTGAAAAACCCTAAAGTAAAACCACAGGCTGTTTATATTTTATACACTGCCACAGTCTTCAAACCTGAAAAACCATCATCATGGTACTGAGCCCTGACTTCTGAGGTATCAAGTAAAAACAAATTCACAACTTTTAGCAAAAGAATTCACAAAATTCACAACAAAATTCACATGGAGAGAAAACGTCTGAATACGTGAGGAATCTTGTGTAAAAATACAACAAAAAAAAAAGTTTAAAAGTCTGAGTCTCACAAACAAGAAAAAACTGACAACAGATCAGTTTTAATCACCGTTCAGTTCACATTAGTGACGCTTTAACAGACGAGTGACGCAAACACCAGACAATAAGAGTAAAGTCAGACGAGTTTACAGACGTCTGTTATTCTGCCCCACATCAGCTTTACGTTTCTTTGGGTCAGTAGATTTAACTTTTTCACCACTAAACCTGTTTATCTTCCTCGTTAACCTGCAGTGACTCATTACATTATTATTAATCTGCACAGTAATCTATTACTGAGACTGTTTACATTACGGACCGATTCTGAAAGTGTGCTTGAAGAAAATCTGTATTATTTTAATGAATAAAATAAAAATCCTTTCATTCTGTAAATGGAAATAAAGTGTATTATATTCATCAGGAAACAGTCGGGATTTTTTTTCCCTCTGTCTCTAAAACGAATGATGTCGAGGAAGCATCAGCTCTTATTGTGTGTTCAGAACAGCTACAGAACCCTGAGGCTTGGTTTCCTCCCTCAGATACACCACAACACCAAACACTGCAGAACTAAATGTTGAACCTGAGCGGCATTTTGTCTTCATTACTTAAAAAGCCCTGATCAGCCAGACATCCTGCAGCACACGGTGCAGCGTCAGCATCAGCCATCACACAGACTTTTAGTGCTCTGTGGCTCCTGGCAGTAAACTGTTCACTCAGGGAGAAAGCAGTAAACGGTGCTCGGCCCCACACGCACGTCGCCACGTGAGGTTATCATCGTTAGAATGATTTCTGATGCTCGTCAGGATGAAATCAGATGTTGTGAGCAGACTCAGACTTTTGTACCCTGAATAAAAGCAATTTATCAGATGTCAGTTATTTCACATGAGTACAGGAGACGTGGCCAAGTGGATCAGACCACACACTTTAAACTTAACAAAAACAGTAGAAACATTATTACTTCACAAAAAACTGGCCAAACTTTCACACATCTTCAGTGCTGCATGACGAGGGCGGATTCAGTGAGGACACGGTGGTGCCTGGTATATTCAAAATACTCTAATAATAATAATAATAATAATAATAATAATAAACTACATCACATGATTGACAGGTTTGATGTGAGGTCCAGAGTTTTCATGTGTTCACAGATTCATCACATGGACTGGAATAAAAATGCCCAGAGTTATAAAAGAAGCAGAGAGAGAGAAAAAAAAGGCCGGTAGGATTCTATAAACATCCAAACAAAAAGTACACGGAAAACACCGGTAAATACCAGGAAGCTACACACACACTTAAAGGCACTTGTAACAGCTGGACTGCATGTTTGTGGCTGATCTCAGCGCGAGTTGTAGTTCGGAGAGAACAAACGAAGGTTCGGGCTTCCTCTCAGATCAGAGTGAGGTGTGTGGTTAAAGCGATTCGCGGCCGGAGATGCTGCAGCAGGAAAGAAGCAAGACGACAAGAACAAAGTTACGACTACATTTATAGGACGAAGGAGAAAAACAAAAAAAAAAAAAAACACCCTCCGTGTGGGTTCTCGTCCACAGCGTGAAAAGAAACACTGATTTATGACATGACAGGTGTGTGTGTGCTACCTGGAGAGGGCGGAGTTCTCTGGATGAAGGCAGGATGAGCCGGTGGGTCTTTTGGAGAGAAAATGGAGTGACACACTGCGGAAGACAAGAAAAACACCGGCACACCATCACGGTTACCTTCAGATACACAGAACGCTGCAGAGGAAGTATTACAGACCTGACAAACGGCATCGAGTAACAGATCAGATGACCGGGGAGGAGAATAAAGGGGGGTGGGTGTAATTTGATCTGATCCTCTAGAATAGGAATTGGACAGGATGGAAGAGATTAAATTTTTATATCTAGATTTTCATTTTATTTAGTGTTCTATATAAAGATGGTGTTGGTCACGTGGTGGAACGTCACAGAACGTGTTCTATTAGATTTACTGTGTATATAAACTGAGCTGTGTATTTAACACCAGTCTACTGTTACACATCAGTGTGTAATAAACTGAACACTTACTCCATGTTCTCTGTGTATACAACAACTTAGATGGACTTTTAAAAAATCTGAATCTTAATATGAACACATTTTAATTTGAAAAAAGAAAGAAAGTTATTTTAGAAACATCAGAAAGATTCTTCAATAAAAAAAACAGAATTTTATCCTTTATATTATAGCAGATGTACATCATCAGGCTCTTATTACACTTCACACATCAATGAACATGTTGCTATGGAAACCCATAACACTGGTAATACGAGATGAATCGCACGGCTCACCGATAACGATGACCGCCGTACCGGCCAGGACAGCAAACAGGGTGAAGAACATGACCTGGTACGAGTCCATGAACTGCTGCAGGATCCCGACTCCATCTCCTTCTGATGAACACAAGGTTAGTGTTAACAACAGCACATTTATCATCAACACACTGACCTCTGACCCTGAGAGCAGAATCCACTCTACTGACCTACAGGAAGCTAAAACCCTAAACAATCCCCTCCTCATAATGTTCTGCTTATTGTAATTATAAATAAGACAATAATTCATCTATTCAGTCTCCAGAAATTGACACTAAACTCATTCACTGATGATAAAAGGTCTGTTTAAAGTTCTACATATTTTACACAACACTGCACATTTACACTGATTTCCCTGTGGCCTGTGATGTAGTTTTTCCCTGTGGCCTGTGATGTAGTTTTTCCCCGTGGCCTGTGATGTAGTTTTTCCCCGTGGCCTGTGATGTAGTTTTTCCCCGTGGCCTGTGATGTAGTTTTTCCCCGTGGCCTGTGATGTAGTTTTTCCCTGTGGCCTGTGATGTAGTTTTTCCCCGTGGCCTGTGATGTAGTTTTTCCCCGTGGCCTGTGATGTAGTTTTTCCCTGTGGCCTGTGATGTAGTTGTGTACAGTGACACTGTACTGTGTTAAAGGGACGTTATTACACTTATGTTTTTATGTAAAAGTCTAACGCTGAAATGTTCTCTAATGTTCCTGAGATGTAAGGTGGAGTGTAGAACAGAGCACCTCTGCTGGTGGAGCTGGGGTCTGGGTGTAGGACAGTGATGGGAATGAGCAGCTGCTGTTTGCTGCTGGGACTCGACACGGTCAGAGAGGCAGGCATCGTGTCCTGCAGGTTAAGCAGAGTCACTGTGTATTTGATGAAGCTCGGGTAGGTGGGGGAGACCTCCTTCTCCTGGACCAGGATGGAGGGAGAGCTCGACTTCACCTACAGGTCAAGGCAAGGGCAGCCCCCACGCGCACACACACAAACACACACACACACACACAAACACACACAGTGTTATTCCAACAACATTAAATCTTAAGCTTAATCAAACTGTAACAATAACAAATCATCCTTCTGCTCCAAGTAGGAGGTAACTGAGGTACCTGCAGGTGCTGCAACACTCCTGTAGCACTGAACACACTGAGCTCAGCTGTTCTGTGTTGGCTGCTCAGGATGATGCGTGTTTGATCGGCGTAGAATCCAGGATTCACCAGCAGATCAGTGCCAACTCGCTCTCCTGTAAAACGACTTCCCTCCACACCCGCCTCCACCCTCACACTGCTCATGGACATGCCCAGAACCTTCACCTGCTGCTCCGTCAACGGGCCGAGGGTCAACACACAGCTGTACACACCTGCAGCACAGGAAGTGTCCTCATTCAACCATTCAGTCAGTTATATCAGATTCACTGAGTCTCACTCAGTTTACTACACAATGTCGAAAATCAGAAAAAGTACATCAGGTGTACACATACACACACACACACACACACACACACATACACACACACACACACACACACTCACACGGCTGGGACGGCGGCTCGGCAGTAGCACACAGCGGCCTCTCCAGATTCAATAGGGTGCTATTTACGTTTTTTTTTTAGTTTTTATTTACGGTTTTTGGCCCGACCATTGCTTCTACATGGACACCAGAGACAGCGGTGTTTATGTATACAACCACCAGGACCTAATAAAGTACAGAAATCGTGTTACAACCAACCTGCACGATGAGGTACTGGATAGGCTACGTGACCTCGGCTTGCTGCGGAGACCAGGCCTCCGGTCCCCGGTGTCGCCTGATACCTGAGACCAGGACAGGGGTCCATTTTACTAGCCAACGTTTTCTCCCTGGACAATAAACTGGACTACATCCGACTCGAACACGGAGAGAGAATTGAAACTGCCGCGTGTTTGTTTTCACGGAGACGTGGCTCACCGACGCCGGTGACGTTCCGGACGTCGCCATTCAGCTGGACGGGCTAACTTCATTTAGAGCCGACAGAAATGCAGCTCTGTGCGGTAAGACTCATGGTGGTGGTGTGTGTTTATATCAACACAGAATGGTGCAAGAACTCTGTGCTTGTTTCTACTTACTGCTCATCGTCAGTGGAGTTTGTGACTGTTAGAAGCAGACCATTTTATATACCACGGGAATTTACTACTGTTTACATTGTCGGAGTTTACATTCCTCCTAGCGCTAATGCTAAAGAGGCGCTAAGTGAGCTATACCCAGCTATTGGCAACCTACAGAATGTTCACCCCGACAGACTTTTTATCATCGCCAGAGATTTCAACCATGCAAATCCCAAGTCAGTGCCCCCTAAAATCCATCAGCATGTGGACTTTGCTATGAGAGGTGAAAACACAGCTGGATCTTGTTTACACAAACATTCCCGGTGCGTACCGTGCGGAGCCCCGCCCCCACCTCGGCTACTCAGACCACATAACTTATGCTAATTCCAGCATACAGACCACGCGTCAGACGCTCAAAACCGGTTCTGAAGCAGGTGAAAACCTGGCCAGCAGGAGCCACTTCTGCTCTTCATTACTGCTCTGAGTGCACTGACTGGAACATCTTCAGGGAGGCTGAAACCAACGTTGACTCCATCAACTTGGAGGAGTACACGTCAACAGTGACCAGTTACATCGGCAAGTGCATTGATGACGTGACCATCTCCAAGACCATCACCACACACTCCAACCAGAAGCCGTGGATGACTGCTAATGTGCGTGCTCTGCTGAGGACTAGGGACCCACCCTTCAGAACAGGGGACAGAGCGGTCCTAAGAACAGCAAGGGCCAAACTGCCTCGAGACATCAGAGAGGCAAAGCATGCACACGCCCAGTCAATCCACAGCCACTTCCAGGACAGCGGAGACACCCAGCACATGTGGCAGGGCATACAGGTGATCACAAACTACAAGACAGCTTCACCTGCTTGTGATAGCGACGCCTCCCTCCCAGACGCGCTGAACGATTTCTACCGTCGGTTCAAGGTACAGAACAACGTAACGCCAAGGAAGACCATCCCTCCCCCCGATGACCAGGTACTCTGTCTATCCACGGCCGACGTGAGAAGAACTCTATGCAGTTAACCCACAGAAGGCACCAGACAACATTCCTTGCAGGGTGCTCAGAGAATGTGCAGAACAGCTTGCGGATGTCTTTACGGACATCTTCAACATTTCCCAGAGCAGCGCCGTTGTTCCTATGTGCCTCAAGGCTACCACCAGTGTCCTGCCTCAATGACTATCATCCCGTTGCACTCACACCCATCGTTATGAAGTGCCTCGAGAAGCTCGTCATGAGGCACTTCAAAACCCAGCTGCCACCCTCACTGGACCCCCCACAGTCCGCGTATCGTACAAACCGCTCCACAGACGATGCCATTGCCACGACTGTTCATTTAGCCCTCACAGACTTTAGTTCAGCATTCAACACAATCATCCCTCAGCACCTGATTGGGAAGCTGAGCCTGCTGGGACTAAACACCTCCCTCTGCAACTGGATCCTGGACTTCCTGACTGGGAGACCTCAGTCAGTCCGGATCGGGAACAGCATCTCCAGCACCACCACACTGAACACTGGAGCCCCTCAGGGCTGCGTGCTCAGTCCACTGCTGTTCACTCTGCTGACTCACGACTGTGCAGCAATGCACAGATCGAACCAGATCATCAAGTTGTGGTGTGTCTTATCAACAAGAACGACTAGTCAGCATGCAGGGAGGAGGTGCAACAACTAACTGCCTGGTATAGAGCCAGGCAGTTAGCTCTCCACTAAACATCGACGGACCATCCGTAGAGATCGTCAAGAGCACCGAATTTCTTGGTGTTCATCTAGTGGAGAACTTCACCTGGTCACTCAACACCAGCTCCATCACCAAGAAAGCCCAGCAGCGTCCCTACTTCCTACAAAGTCTGAGAAAGGCACATCTCCCTCCCCTCATCCTGACCATGTTCTATAGAGGGACCTTTGAGAGCATCTTGAGCAGCTGCATCACTGTCTGGTTTGGGAACTGTACGATCTCGGATCGCGAAACCCTGCAGCGGATAGTGAGGACAGCGGAGAAGACTCTCCTGCCGTCTGGAAAAAGGTACCGAAGCATTTGGGCCTCACGACCAGACTGTGTAACAGTTTCTTCCCACAAGTCATCAGACTCCTTAATAACTGAACTGAGCACAACACACACACATCATCTGTATGGACTGTACTCTCATAAAACACAAACACTGACACATCAAACTGTTTACATGCTGTTTTGCACACTTTTCTGCTGTTTTTGCACATATTGTACAATATCTCAGCCATTTCGCACAAATTATACAATATTTCAGTCATTTGCTGTTTTTTGCACAACTATATATTATCCAAAGGACCTGCTGCTAAGGAACTGTGTTCATTCTAATGTTACTGCACGAAATATTGTGTGAACATTCAGTATTTACACACAGCACACACACAGTATTTACACACAGCACACACACAGTATTTACACACAGCACACACACACAGTATTCACACACAGTACACACACACAGTATTCACACACAGTACACACACACAGTATTCACACACAGTATTCACACACAGTACACACACACAGTATTCACACACAGTACACACACACAGTACGCGCGCGCACTCTCTCACACACTCACACACTCTCACACACTCTCACACACTCTCACACACTCTCACACACTCTCACACACTCTCACACACACACCTGTGCTGGGGTCAAAAGTAGTGTGTGTGTTATAGACGTCATGAGCAGAGAAGTCGACGACATTGCTGGTGAACTGCAGATGGCAACTGATGGACTTCTCGGGCTGTAGAGAGACGATGCTTTCCAACTGAATGGGCGAGCAGCTTCCTGTAGAAATACCATTATCTAATAAACAAGAGCTGCCAAGTTTTTGCCTTTAATAATAACTTTAACTCCATTAATCAGTTATTCATTAGATTTGTGCTCCCACATGTGAAGCTCTGCTTGGCGTACCAATGAGGTTGGTTCCTCCTTCTCTGGTGGTCAGGTGCACTTTGGTCTCTCGCTCGTTCCTCACAGAGTCTGAGGGAACCGTAGCGACGGTCCTGGAGACGGTGTTCACAACGACCTGAACACACGTACAATAAATATAATAACAGTCACTCAACACAGTCTAGATGGTCCTTGGTGTTCTGCCCTAGAGTGAAGATGGACTCTAAGCTTTCAGCTTTACACAGTGTGGTGAACATGATGTCACACATTCTGTCACATGATGAATAAAATCATATAAGTTAGATAATGTACTAGATGTTAATATTTATAGAATTATTACAGCAACTAATGACATATATAATTATTTATTATTTACCTGCATTTCTCCCAACTTAAAGAAGTGAGCGCATGTAATGACTCATCAGAACAGTGTATAAAGCATCATAAGGACTCAGAACAGTGTTATGAAGCATCATAAAGAAAACTTGCACATCACCTCTCTGTAAGTGCGCAGTTGTCCTGGTATCTCATAATAAACAGTGACTGTGCCCACATCTCGAGCTACAGCTACACCCGTCTTGGGATGGATCTCCAGGATGGAGCTGGATGATGAGCTCCATGTTCCAGAGAGACCTGACAAAATGTCACCATTAACATTATTACTATTAAATATTAAAATAAATCAACAACATCTAACCAATCAGAATGTGGAATTGAACAGCACTGTTATGAAATCACCTTCATGGCTAAAGAGCCGGGCTGAAAAACACACAACGTCAGCAGGCACCAGGTTGTGGGCCTCAGCCGGCTGGATGGCGTGATGAACAGGAAGACTGACGTAATCCACCAGGCTGCTCTGCTCCGAATCCCAAACGCTCAACAAAGTCAAACCCACATTTACTGTCCTCACTGTGAGAGAACTGTTACTCACATCTTTACCCACCTGCACCAGGTCATCCCTACACACACACACACACACACACACACACACACACACACAGAGACACACAATTTTCACACCCGTAGTTATTGAGCAGCAGTTGAGGAGAGAGTGTATAACAAAGTGAAGTGAAATATTAAGTTTATTTTACATGTTTATTGAAAATAAGCACTAAGAGAGAAATCAGATTCAGAACGTTTCTCTGTATCGGTCTTTTCTTCTCTATTATTTATGTCTCTCAGTTTCAGTGTTTGTCCCCATCTCTGTTTGTGTCTCTCTGCATCTCCCCCTGTCTGCAACGTCTCCCAGAAGGTGAATGAAGCTCATACCTGTTGGTGGAGAAGGTGAGCTGTGAGTTGTGGCTGTGCAGCTGTTCACCGTTGCTGTCGTGGAAGTGGACAGTGAAGGTGAGTACAGAGCCGAGGGGGAAGGCCGAGAACTGCTCCCTGTCCGAGGTGTAGAAAACTGGACTGGTGCTCAGTCTCAGGTAGGAGACGGTGACCACCTGCACACGTCATCAACATGTACATTAACAGCAACTCCAGGACGCGTGCAAACACAGACGTGCGCACACACACACACACACGCAACCACACATTTGCGCGCACCCACACCCACTGTGCACCCACACACATCAGCACGCACCCCCAAACACACACACACCAGCGCGCACCCACACACACACACACCAGCGCACCCACACCTGCGCGCACCCACACCCACACCAGCGCGCACCCACACCCAAGCACGCACCCACACACCAGCACACACCCACACACGTGCACTGGTGTGTACTGACTTTCATTTGTTAAATGTAATGGTGTTATATTTGATGTGGCGCACACATAAAATCGACATCAACTATAACACCATTACATTTAACAAATGAAAGTCAGTACTAACATCACAATCACCACAATCAGCAACACCAGACATACTACATTAACATCAGCATGTTACCATTTCTGGGTAGAAAGTGGGCGTTACCTTCACAGCAATAATGATGGTCTGGTTGACTCCGAAGCTCTCCTGAGCAGTGATCTGTAATGACGCCGTGCCTGCCAGAGAGCCTGAGGTAAGATGGCCGTGATCATCCACATGGACCACAGAAGCTGCATCAGGACAATCTAGAACTTGATACGACAGAGATCCCATTCCATCCCTGAACACACAAGAAAATATTTCACTAGCATCATACTATCTTATGATTTAAAACTGCATCCAGCTTTAATCATTTTATTATTTAATATAAAACATTAGTTTGTAGTATCTAAGTTCTCCCATTCTCTATATGACCCTAAACCAGGGGTCTCCAACCTTTTTAGTAGTTTGGGAAGGAGCAGATTTTTCCTTCTGAGAGCTAATTCTACAAAATAAATCTGGCCAACAGAGACTTGTGTTAAATTATTAGTGATATTTATTTACACAACTTATTGCCATAAACCAGACCTGCTGAATGGGCCAAAGATCATCCACACAACTGAGGGAATGTGCAAGGGAGACGGAGTGAGGGTGGAGGGAACAGTGCAGAAGGTCTGGGTAAGTAACAGTTTACTATGCTTTATAAAGTCGACATGCTTGAGCTGAAGCCCTTTCCTGACACTTGTATAGACACTGTAAACTCTGCCATTGAATTTGTACAACAAAGATATTTACCTGAAGGTAAATATGCTAAATACACAACTGAGGTTTTTGTTAAACTACCGATGTTAACCTTGAGTGTGGAGAACATTCCTGTCCCATTGGGTGTAGACTCGGGTGCTGACCGGTCATTTACTAAGATAGAGGAGTTACACAAAACATTCAATAGGAGCGTCTAGTTTAAAAGTTACTGAGCAATCTGCAGCACGGGGAAACCCCCGGTTCATATTTTCCTTATAATCCTATAATTTCCTATAATCTCTGAATGCTGCCCAGTCAGTCTCTTGGGCAGAGATTTAATGTATGAATTAAGAATAATCATTAAAAGTAGAATCGAGGGCCTTTCTTTAACATTGCTTGGCCCTGAGGACTTTAATCACCAGTATATGTTAAAGTAGAAGATGTGTGATGGATGCAGTAACTCCGAAACGCACTGAAAAAAACCCACTCCAGATTAATAACCCTGTTAAGACACAATTTATACTGATCAGTTCTTATTGTCCGATTTTGTTCTTTCACATTGATTGTATTGCACCGTGCCATGTGGCATGTGGATTGGGTGGCAGTTGAAGGTGGTGGCCTCGGCGACCCAATCCCTGGACACGGAATCTGGCTCTAGGGACATGGAATGTCACCTCGCTGGGGGGGACGGGGGACGCCTGAGCTGGTGCAGGAGGTTGAGAGATACTGACTAGAGATAGTTGGACTCGCCTCCACGCACAGCTTGGGCTCTGGAACCCAACTCCTCAAGAGAGGCTGGACTCTCTACTATTCTGGAGTTGCCCGCGGTGAGAGGTGGCGGGCTGGTGTGGGCTTGCTCATAGCCCCCGAGCTCAGCAGCCATGTGTTGGAGTTCACCTCGGTGAATGAGAGGGTTGTTTCCCTGCGCCTTTGGGTCGGGGATAGGTCTCTCACTATTATTTGTGCTTACGGGCCAAATGGCAGTGTAAAGTACCCGACCTTCTTGCCGTTTCTGGGTGGGGTGCTGGAAAGTGCTCTGACCGTGGACTCCATTGTTCTACTGGGGGACTTCAACGCTCACGTGGGCAGCGACACCTGGAGGGGCGTGATTGGGAGGAACGGCCCCCCCGACCTGAACCAGAGTGGTGTTCTGTTATTGGACTTCTGTGCTAGTAACAATTTGTCCATAACGAACACCATGTTCAAGCATAAGGGTGTCCATAAGTGCACGTGGCACCAGGACACCCTAGGTCAGAGATCGATGATCAACTTTGTATTTGTTTCATCTGACCTCTGGCCATATGGCTTGGACACTCGGGTAAAGAGAGGGGTGGAGCTGTCAAATGATCACCACCTGGTGGGGAGTTGGATCCGATGGCAGGGGAGGAAGTCAGACAGACTTGGCAGACCCAAACATAATGTAAAGGTCTGCTGGGAACATTTGGCAGAGTCTCCGGTCAGAGAGATCTTCAACTCCCACCTCCGGCAGAGCTTCAACCAGATCCCGAAGGCGGTTGGAGACATTGAGTCCGAGTGGACCACGTTCTCCACTTCCATTGTCGACGCGGCCGCTCGGAGCTGTGGCCGTAAGGTCTCCGGTGTCTGTCGTGGTGGCAATCCCCGAACCCGTTAGTGGACCCCAGAAGTAAGGGATGCCGTCAAGCTTGGTTGGCTTGGGGGACTACGGACGCAGCTGATAGGTACCAGAGGGCCAAGCAAGCTTCAGCCTGGCTGGTTGCGGAGGCAAAAACTCGGGTCTGGGAGGAGTTCAGTGAGGCAATGGAGAAGGACTATCGGTCGGCCTAGAAAAAATTCTGGTAAACCATCCGGCGCCTCAGGAGGGGGGAGGAGTGCCCTTCACACACTGTTTACAGTGTGAGTGGGAATCTGCTGACTTCACACGGAGGGTGTGTTCCAACTACAGGGGGAATCACACTCCTCAGCCTCCCTGGAAAAGTCTATGCCAGGGTACTGGAGAGGAGAATTTGGCCGATAGTCGAACCTCGGATTCAGGAAGAACAATGAGGTTTTCGTCCCGGTCATGGAACACCGGACCATCTCTATAGATTGGAGTTAGCCCAACCAGTGCTTTGTGGATCTGGAGAAGGCATTCGCCTGTGTCCCTCATGGCGACTTGTGGGGGGTGCTCTAGGAGTATGGAGTCCGGGCCCTCTGCTAAGGGCTGTGCAGTCCCTATATGACCGGGGCAGGAGTTTGGTTCGCTTTGACGGTAGTACGTTGGACTTCTTCCCGGTGCATGTTGGACTCCGGCAGGGCTGCCCTTTGGAAAATGGTGGCTTGCCCCCTTCAGGTTGGTGGAAAGCTCCTGCCTCAAATGGAGGAGTTTAAGTATATTTGAGTATCTCTACCAGTTGATCCATGTTCCTACCCTCACCTATGGTCATGAGCTCCCGGATACAGACAGCCGAAATGAGTTTCCTCCGTAGGATGGCTGGCGCTCCAATAGAGATAGGGTGAAGAGCTCGGTCACTTGGGAGAAGCTCAGAAGAGAGCCGCTGCTCCTCCACATCGAGAGGAGTCAGCTGAGGTGGCTCGGGCATCTGTTCCGGATGCCTCCAGGATGCCCCCCTGGGGAGGTGTTCCGGGCATGTCCAAACAGGAGGAGGCCCCAAGGAAGACCTAGGACACGCTGGAGAGACTATGTCTCTCAGCTGGCCTGGGAACGCCGCAGTATTCCCAGGAAAAGAGCTGAAAGAAGTGTCTGGGGAGAGGGAAGTCTGGGCGTCCCTGCTTAGACTGCTGCCCCTGCGACCCGGTTCCGGATAAGCGGTAGAAAATGGAATGGAACATTGATTGTTATTTACAGTAAACTGTTACTGTGGTCCAATAGGACTTACTGTTAAAAAGGGAAACCTCTGATATTAAAGCTAATGTTAATGTTAAAAACAGAGACCTGACATTCTATTGGACTTGATGTGATTAAATAATAATATTTTTTGACCTTCATGTTCATGTGTTAAATATTAATCGCTGCTTTAATGTCTACAAAACACCCGTCCTACACCTTCATACAGCACGTTTTTTCATTCAGAGCTTTTTCTTTAGCAGCTTGGGAGCTTCAGTTGGTTTTAGGGTTGCAAAATTCTGGGAGTTTTCAAGGCTGGAAACTTTCCATGGGAATTAACAGAAATATATGGAAGTAAACTGGGAATTTTACAAAAAAAAAAAATGCAGAGTTGCCTATAATAAGGAACTTAAATGTAGTTAAAAAAATCTTGCAGGATTCTGTTTAAAACAACAAGATTTAATGCAATTTAAGTTGAATTTGTACCCTGCGTTCCTCGGTCACTTGCACACAGTTTACTGGAGGGCCATTGAGGCCAACCCCCTGCATGTACTTACATATGTACTTCCATAACATGCACAGTAACACTTTATTTTAGGGTCATTTAACTAGTTGCTTATTAGCATGAATATTAATAGAATATTGGTTATTTAATAGTACTTATTAAGCACATTAATTCCTTATTCTGCATTACATTATTCTACATTCTTCATCCATCCATCCATCTTCTACCGCTTATCCGGGGCTGGGTTGCGGTGGCAGCAGTCTAAGCAGGGACGCCCAGACTTCCCTCTCCCCAGACACTTCCTCCAGCAATTCCGGGGAAATACTGAGAAATACTAGAAATCCTGTCCATATAAATAATGAACAGGTCCGGGTGACAAAGGGCAGCCCTGTCGGGAGTCCCACATGCACTGGGAACAAGTCTGACTTACTGCTGGCTATGCGAACCAAACTCCTGCTCCGGTCATAATGGGACCTGACAGCCCTTAACAGAGGGCCCCGGACCCCATATTCCCAGAGCACCCCCCACAGGTCACCACGAGGGACACAGTCGAATGCCTTCTGCAAATCCACAAAGCACATGTGGACAGGTTGGGCAAACTCCCATGCACCCTCCACCAACCTGGTGAGGGTATAGAGATGGTCCAGTGTTCCACGACCGGGATGAAACCTGCATTGTTCCTCCTGAATCCGAGGTTCGACTATCGGCCAAATTCTCCTATCCAGGACCCTGGCATAGACTTTTCCGGGGAGGCTGAGGAGTGTGATCCCCCTGTAGTTGGAATACAACCTCCGGTCCCCCTTCTTAAACAGAGGGGAGCTTCTGAACTACCTCAGTGATCTCAGATTGGGGGATTGACGAGTCCACAACCGAGCCCTCAGCCTCTGCTTCCTCAGGGGAAGACATGTCAGTGGGGTTGAGGAGATCCTCGAAGTACTCCTGCCACCGTTCGAGAATGTCCCCAGTCAAAGTCAGCAGATTCCCACTCCCACTGTAAACAGTGTGTGCAGGGCACTGCTTCCCCTTCCTGAGGTGCCGGACGGTTTGCCAGAATTTCTTTGAGGCCAACCGATAGTCCTTCTCCATGGCCTCACCGAACTCCTCCCGAGTTTTTGCCTCCGTAACCACCCGGGCTGAAGCTTGCTTGGCCTTTCGGTACCTATCAGCTGCCTCTGGAGTCCCCCGAGCCAATCAGGCTTGATAGGACTCCTTCTTCAGCTTGACGGCATCCCTTACTTCCGGGGTCCACCACCGGGTTCGGGGATTGCCACCACGACAAGCACCGGAGACCTTATGGCCACAGCTCCGAGCAGCCGTGTCGACAATGGAGGTGGAGAACATGGTCCACTCGGACTCAATGTCTCCAACCTCCCTCGGGATCTGGTTGAAGCTCTGCCGGAGGTGGGAGTTGAAGATCTCTCTGACCGGAGACTCTGCCAAATGTTCCCAGCAGACTTCCTCCACCGCCATCGAATCCAACTCACCACCAGGTGGTGATCAGTTGACAGCTCCGCCCCTCTCTTTACCCAAGTGTCCAAGACATACGGCCGGAGGCCAGATGAAACAACCACAAAAACGATCATCGACCTCCGACCTAGGGTGTCCTGGTGCCACGTGTACTGATGGACACCCTTATGCTTGAACATGGTGTTCGTATAGACAAACTGTTCTACATTCTTAACTGTACCCAATACCTAAATTTAATAACTACCTTACTAATTAGAATAGATTACAGCAATCATAGGGAAATATGTTTATTACAATTAAGTTTATTATGTTTATTACAAGCATAATAATGTTTATTATGCTTTTGTGTCAGTCAATTAAAGTTCTACTTAAAATTAAATCAGTCTAGACGTAATTTTTAAAATGTGTACAACCTTACATGCACGTCTGCTTATGACCAAACAAAATGTATATTTATGTTTGTATATGCCCCTCCTTGAACCGCCACCTTGTCGTGGTGGAGGGGTTTGCGTGCCTGAATGATCCTAGAAGCTATGTTGTCTGGGGCTTTCTGCCCCTGGTAGGGTCTCCCAAAGCAAACAGGTCCTGGGTGACAGGCCAGACAAAGAGCGGTTAAAAAAGCCCCTTATGAAGAATTCAAAATCAAGGTCCGTGACATTGCCCGGTATGGCGCAACCAGGGCTTGCATGTGAGCACCTGGTGGCCGGGTCTTACCCCACGGGTCCTCCGGCCTGAAGGAGTGATGTGGGGCCGATCTCCCGTGGGCCCACCACCTGCAGAAGGAACTGTAAGGGGCCGGTGCATTGTGGATTGGGTGGCAGTCGAAGGCAGGGGCCTCGGCAACCCAATCCCCGTACACGTAATCTGGCTCTAGGGACATGGAATGTCACCTCGCTGGGGGGGACGGAGCCTGAGCTGGTGCGGGAGGCTGATAGATACCGACTAGAAATAGTTGGGTTCGCCTCCACGCACAGCTTGGGCTCTGGAACCAAACTTCTCGAGAGAGAGGCTGGACTCTCTACTAGGCGGAAACCTCCTGCCTCAAGTGGAGTAGTTAAGTATATTGGGGTCTTGTTTATGAGTGGAAGGATGGAGCGGGTGATCAAAAGTGGTGAAAAAAGAGCTGCACCGCAAGGCGAAGCTCTCTATTGACCAGTCAATCTACGTTCCTACCCTCACCTATGGTCATGAGCTTTGGGTCATGACCGAAAGGACAAGATCCCGGATACAGGCGGCCGAAATGAGTTTCCTCCGTAGGGTGGCTGGGCGCTCCCTTAGAGATAGGGTGAGGAGCTCAGTCACTCGGGAGGAGCTTAGAGTAGAGCCGCTGCTCCTCCACATCGAGAGGAGTCAGCTGAGGTGGCTCGGGCATCTGTTTCGGATGCCTCCTGGACGACTCCCCTGGGAAGTGTTCCGGGCATGTCCAACCGGGAGGAGGCCCCGGGAAAGACCTAGGACACTCTGGAGGGACTATGCCTCTCGGCTGGCCTGGGAACGCCTCGGTATTCCTCCGGAAGAGCAGGAGGAAGTGTCTGGGGAGAGGGAAGTCCATGCTTAGTCTGCTGCCCCCACGACCCTGCCCCAGATAAGCGGTAGAAGATGGATGGATGTTTGTATATGATATAGTTTATATACATTTCCTTAGATTTCCAAATAATTTCCATAAATTCCTGTAAATTTACCGGAAAGTTTCCACCCCTTTGCAACCCTAGTTGCGTGTTTTCTTGACCTTAATCCACATACTTCAGTTTGTACAGATTTAAGTTTATATAACACTTTACTCTTTTGGTGCTCACTGTGTGAATCATCTGGGTTTGTCCATGGAGTCGACTCCAGGAAGGAGTCTGAATATGACTGGGGTGACGTCTGAATATGACTTGGGTGACATTTAAACAGGTTTATTGAGTAAATTTGATTAATTTTGTACATGATCTCTGTAGCGAGCTGCGAGTGTGTTGCTGCGCTCACCGGTTGGTTTGTAGCTTTAATAAAGAGTTTGGTGACATTAAGATCTTCTCAGCCGGAACTTCTGGATTCAACAACTGCAATTTCTCAAAAACCTGAAAAAAAAAAAAAAAGAAAAAGAAAAAAGACAGAACCATAAGACTGAGTTACAGTTTGGAGACACAGGTAACATCTTTTCTCTGAGTGCTGAGCACAGTTAGAACAGAGAGAACTCTACGGTGTTTCCTGCTGATAGCACCACAACTCACCTGGATCTGAATCTCATCACTCAGCTCCAGCTTGTTGCCCCACAAGTGCCCTGCTTCTGGAACAGTGGTTCTTACCACCACCTTCAGTCCGGTGCGACCTTTACTGCTGCCCGATACACTCATGGCAAAATTGTGCTCAGCAGAAAGTTTAATGGAGGCCTGCGGAAGGTGAGAGAGTTAAACAGAAAAAGATTCTTAGTACCTTAAATGTTTCCTTGATTTAATAACGACAAAGTGACAAATGATTCAGTGATGGTTAGAGTCTCTTCTGTGGTTAAGAGCTGCCACACCGACGCTGTCTGTGCTCCAGACACAAAGATTTTCACTGCACTATATACGGAACTGTGCACGTTTTAGTCAAGTGTGAAGAAATCATGTAAAATAAGGATACGTTCAAAAATACTGAAGTGAAAACAGACCAACGGACCACCATTTGCATTTAATACAGCTTCCAACCTTCTTGGAATAGATGCATATTTCTAAATATATTCCAACTGGAGTTTTGTAGCATTCATCTAGAAGAAAATCTTCTAGTAACTTCAGAGATGTTGGAGCAGGAAACCTGTGTCTTGCACTTCTCTCCTGAATAATATTCAGGTCAGGTGATGGAGCTGGCCAGGGCAGATGTTCATACTCGTGCTCCTCAGAACAAGACTGAACTGTTTTGGCTGTGTTTATGGGCCCATTATCATCTTCTGCAGTAGTTCTGTGTTGTTTAAATCTTTCCTCGTGTTCGTCGGTCCCATGATGTTTTGTTCACTCAGTCATAATGGTGCAGACTGTTGCTCTTCAACACCATACAGTTGTGCTATAAAGTTTACAAATGTTTCTGCTAAATGAGCTCCAAACACCGGTCTGATTCAGAAGTCTGACAATTCTCCTATGTAAACGATGTCTGAAACTAAGCAGGGGGGGCATGGTGGCTTAGTGGTTAGCACGTTCCCCTCACACCTCCAGGGTTGGGGGTTTGATGCCCGTCTCCACCTTGTGTGTGTGTGGAGTTTGCATGTTCTCCCCGTGCCTCGGGGGTTTCCTCTGGGTACTCCGGTTTCCTCCACCGGTCCAAAGACATGCATGGTAGGTTGATTGGCATCTCTGGAAAATTGTCCGTAGTGTGTGAGTGAATGAGAGTGTGTGTGTGCCCTGTGATGGGTTGGCACTCCGTCCAGGGTGTATCCTGCCTCGATGCCCGATGACGCCTGAGAAAATAAGCTCTGCTGAGCACAACGTGTTTTATACGAACACGTAACCTCAACAAGAACAACGAAAAATAAAAGTGATAATCACACCATTATTTTTCCACATCAGCCTACACAAATATTAAGCCCTATAACGATGGGTGTTCATATTATTTAGTCCAAAACCTGTATATATTTTATTAACTTGATTTAGATTTGTTCTGTTTGCTCGCTTTGCATTTTGTAAATTGATCAAATTAAACAATTACAGGGTTTTTACATCTCCTTAAAAAGTCTTAAATTAGATTAAAGATCATGAAAAGGCTAAAAACATTGTGTTTTTATTGGCATAGACCTAAGCTACCAAACACCAAACCTCATGTCGGGACTCCAGCAGACGTGTCGTCTTCTCGGCGGTGGTTTAACTAGCTTTGTACTTCTGTTGGAGAGAGTTTTAACTTGAGAAACTTGACTTTGTCATGGACGTTAACGTAAATCTGTTGGGGTCCTTTAACTAGAACACAGAGCAATATGATAGAGCACAGCTCAGACCGCTGTACGCTGTGGCTTACACACACGCTTGGGGTTTAACAGGGCGCTTAGAACTTTGTATTCACTCTCTCACTGTGCACCGGCACAGGATGTTAATGTGACCAAGTCCAAAAAATCCCCACCATAATTTTGTGGACACCGATGTCTTGGATTTGCCTGCAGTTGAAAGCTATACAGCTCTGACCAGCTGCTGTCTTTGTGGGATCGACAGCCTCTTCATTTCCACCATCAACTACATTTACGGCATTTAGCAGACAACCTTATCCAGGGGTGACTTACAACTGAGGGTTAAGGGCCTTGCTCAGGGGCCCAGCAGTGGCAGCTTGGTGGACCTGGGGTTCGAACCCATGACTTTCCGATCAGTAGCCTAACACCTTAACCACTGAGCTACCACATCCCATCTGTCACATCAACTGACACTATAACAAGGGCCCAATGTGACCCTCTCATTCGGGCAAAGTTTAAAAACTAGGACTAAATACTGATGCAGCTGCAGTGTGAAAAAATGGTGAATTAATTACAAGTGGAATGAATAAACACCTCAGACTACAACTTTGCATCTAGAGCAATTATACACAAGTTTGTTGACAAGGTGTTTCTCTCACTACCAAAACTCAAACACACCCCATGGGGTACAGACTGAAACTGTAAAGTGTATTATATAATCCCAGCATCTGCCCTGATGATCTCTCACCTCTGAATGGCGAGTGTGGACGTCCAGGATGTCTCTCTTGGTTACGCTCCAGTGGAACTTGAGTCCTGGCAGAGCATCGCCGAAGGAGAACGGCGTCTCGCTGCTCGTTAATCCCATCACGTACACTGGCATCTACAGCAAGACAAAATCTTTAACTGTTCTCTTTTGTACTGTGTGATTTTAATAAATTTGTTTAAAGTCACCTAAGAATTAAAGTGGCCTTAATTTAAACACCTTTATACTAATTAACTATAAAAAATATACTTATGTTTGTCTACATTCCTGACGTTCATAATAAGACAGAAGTAGAGAATTATTATACAGAATGAATCTGCTTACCAAAAATATTGGTGTTTAGAGACTAATCTAGAGGCAGAGCCACAGAGTCTCAATCTGTCATGTCATCACATGTCAGTTTTGGACCAATCATGAGTGAGGGTTCACAACAGTGACTTGTTTAGCTAGTTAATGTAGCTGATATATCAGTATGTTAATGTAACAGTATAACACCACCTACTGAATATTCATAAATGACAGAATTACAAATGAGAACTAGATTTGTAAAGATCGCCGTGACAAACTTTGATGTTGGCTTTGACGGTGCAAGTATTCGCAAAGGCCGGTGCATTTTGGAGACGAGTGGACAGAAAGATTGTGAAAGCTACTGGACCGCTAGGGTGCCAATACTTTTGGAGTTGAGCATGAGAATGGGACGTGATCCGAATACCCGTGGGGCAGTTCCCCTCATTGTGCTGAGTGTTTTGATATGTCACATGCTGTGCAAATTTTTGATTTCGCTTGTTTTGGGGGCGGGGCTACACATGACGTCACGTGACATGACCAGAATACCTGTGGGGCAGTTCCCCTCATTGTGCTGAGTGTTTTGATATGTCAGTTGATACGTCCATGTTGTGCAAATTTATAATTTTCACGTGACGTCACGTGACGAAATTTCAAGTTTTAAATAATTTTAATAAAATGCATTCTATCTAAAAACCTTTCGTTTGTTAAATATGTGTGAACTGTGTGTGAGATGTTTGTGTGAGCTATAGTACAAACTAATTAGACGTGGATTGGGACACGCCCCATAGTGATGTTTATGAAATGGATTGCGAATGTGCAAATGGACAAATGAGTGTGTTACCACGGTGCCGGTCTTCATCCTTGTGACGGGCGCTCGGATTCGGACCCCTTTGAGCTGCACCACCTCCACCTGCACGTGATCCTGTAAACATCCACCATTTTAAAGGTTTTAAATCATGACTAATAAACTTTAGATAATGACATGCAGAAGGTTTGATGTAGAAGCCCACAGGAGAATGAGGCGTGATACCTGCGAGATCACCACTAGCTTCCCGCTTTCGGTGTCAATGGCTTGTACGACTCCTGTAACGGTCATGTTGCCCACGGCGACGCCTCGAACCAGACCGATGCTGTTAACTGAAGCAATGTGTGGGTCACTTAAAGAGAACAGGATGTTGGACTGAGGCTGTGGACCTCCTTCTGATGTGATCTGAAATTTGGTAGACAGAAGAGATTAATCATCATCATGTTTAGGGATTATTCATAAGGACAGGAACCACACTGATTTAGGTTTCACACTACAAGCACATTAATACTATAGACTCTACAATAAAATAACTAAATAAAAGCTCTGGCACAAAACGTATTCACTCACCTGCATCACTGCCCCAATGATCATCGTCACCTTCCTTGGGAGCAGCCTGAAAGGTGGGAAAACCTAAAGACAAAGCAACAAATAAGTCAATCACAAAACGTCAATGTGCTCCAACAGAACTGCTATAAAGAAGCATTGAAAGCTTCACCTCGATTTGTTGTGGTGAGGATGTGATTTCTCTCCCGTTTTTATCTGTCAGGACAGCAGAGATACTCGTCTGACCGATCACCAAGCCTTTGACCAGGAACGTAGCCGTGTCCTTCTCATAGTGCTCTGATAAAGGTCTGTTAATGAAGGAGGTTTTTATTATAAAAATAAGAAAAAAGAACCCCAGTGTCAGTATAAATACTACACATTTCGTTTTACACTCACTGCAGAGACACGATGGATGATGCAGCTTTCAGTTTCAGATTCATGTGAGAAAAATATTTGGCAAGAAACGGCTTTTTGTTGTCGTCCAAAACTCGGACGTAGGCTCTCACGGACTTCCCGATCTCCACCTGACAAAACAGTAATAATAACTAGAATGTACATTTCCTAAAGAAGATGTGAATGGTGCTTGCACGTGGCAAGTTCCCCTCATCGGGCTGAGTGTTTTGATATATGACCTGTCCATGTTGTGCTAACTTTTTGATTTCGCTTATTTTGGGGGTGGGAGTGCCGTCACCAGAATACCCGATGGGGTGCCAATACTTATGGAATCATTGGATTGATAGTGTGGAGTTGATAGTTACATGTATTGAGAGTGTCCTTTACATCTACAGTCACTAGGAGAACACAGAAGAGAAGCCGTGCCTGAGCTGCGTGTGCGAGAGATTATTTCTATGGGATTTTTTTTGGCCACTTTTTTGTCCGCTGTGCGAACATCATTGGTTGGATCGCTTATAAAATTCATAGCACACCTCTCCTCAGTGAGCCGGTCGATTTGACACCTCATTCATGGGTCTAGGACAAAAGCTGCGGGACAAGTTACGCGACGAAATTTTGTCCAGCAAGATAATAAGAATGTTACTTTGCAAGCACCATTAAAGATATATTTAACATACATCACTGTAAGTCAACTGAACAATTCACCCGAGGGGGCGCTATACACTGCCTAAGACACTCAATACTGATTTTATTTACAAGTGAAGGTCAGCTGCTCCTCACCTTATCCACCACACGCACATAAACCTCCAGGATGTCTGAAATGTGCACTGTGGTTGTGGCAGGGGCAGGAAAGGTTAAGCAGAGGTCATGGATCATCACCTGGAGGACACCAGGACGCACTGGGACCACCTGGATGTTACACAGCATGAGAGGAACAGATGGACTTCAGGGAAACTTCATTAATGGTAATGAATAAATATAGATTCATGTGGTTTAATGTAAACAAACAAACAAACAAACAAATAAATAAATGTGAGAGTTTAAACTACAGAAAAGTTCACTGTAGAAGTTTATATTAATCTGGAACAGATGACACCCAGGTGCTGGGCCTCAGTCCCATCCTCTGACAGAAGATAAACCCACCTCAGCAGTTCCCCGAGACTCCTGAAACTCCACATTAGCGATTCCCTGAACACTGCTATTGATGAAGAAATAACCAGAGCCTTCCTGCAGCAGGAGCTCGACCTGCCTCACAACAAAACATGGGCATTAGTGCAAGACATTTAATGTTAGAAAGTAGCCCATAGGTAAGGACTAGAGAGAGGTGTACAGACACTACAGGGGACAGTGAGGGACAGGGTGGAGACTGTGGACCGATGATGATGTCATTATGTCAAGTGTAATAATTACCCGAACATCAGGGTGATTATAAATGGAGACAGACTGTGGGGTCACAGTCACATCCTCAACCAACAGCAGGTCCAATGTAGCAGAGACCACCGTTAGGGGCTCAAACTGAGAGAGAGAGAGAGAGAGAGAGAGAGAGAGAGAGAGACAGACAAACAGAGTGACAGACAGAGATACAGACAGACAGGGTGGGAGACAGACAGGGTGGGAGACAGACAGGGTGGGAGACAGACAGGGTGGGAGACAGACAGGGTGGGAGACAGACAGGGTGGGAGACAGACAGACAGAGGTTAATTCAGTCCAAAACCACTCCCTGTTCACTACATAGTTTAAAACATACTGTAATGTAATTAACACAATTAAACACTAACAAACTTCTTTAGATAATTAATGGAGGCTGATCTGTAACACAGACATTAAGGTAAATGTCTTTTAAAGCACCAGCAGAGGAAGTGGTTTGCATGACTGATGTTACTCTGTGCACTTACACTGTTTTTGTGGCTTTCTGAAAACGCTAACAGTCTGAATTTGTTTATTGTTGTTAGCTGTTGCCAATAGCAACCAAAACATCTTCGGTGACAATACACCACAACACTTATACCCTAAACACACACTTCCTCCTCTGCCAGCTTAAAAAGGAAGTGATGGTAGCTGTGTGTGTGTGTGTGTGAGAGAGAGAGTGAGAGAGAAACTTACCCCAGGCAGAACAGCCGCTTTCTCCAGGTGAGATGTCTGGTAGCCCAGCGCACTCACAGTGATGGCTGCTACACCTGACTCATGATGAACAAACACCATCTGACGTCCTGCACATGAAACACACACACACTCTATCAGAAAATAATTCTCATTCAGTATCATTTCTCACCGAGAACAGAACCCTGCAGTACCTTGAAGCTTCTTTTGCTTGGTGTTGGTCTCCTCACTGACGTACAGCTCCATGGGCTTGTTGGGCTTGATGCTGGCCAGCGCTGCTTTGGACGACTCCCATATCATACTCAGAGAGCTAAAGTTATCAAACCTTCTTCCTTGCTGGTCAAACGCCACCACGTCCAACTCTGGGTTCCGGTAATTAGACACAGGAACCTGAATGATAAGAAGGAGACATCAGTAAAGAGACAGGACAGAACAGGGAGAAGACAGATTGTGCCTGCCACACACCATAGTAGAGAGAGAGAGAGAGAGAGATAATAAAGAGAGAGAAGTACCACTTGTTTGTTGTGCTGCAGCAGGGGGCAGGACAGGTCGAGCTGAGAGGTGGTGTAGACAGGGACAAGTGCCAGGCGTGATGGAGGAGCGCACACAAACTTCACTACCGCGGTCTCCACGGCAGGAAAGGGATTAGTGAGAGTCGGCTGATTCCCCACGGTCACTGCCAACACCTGGAGCACCAAGGAACAGGAAATACATCAGTACACACTCGCTCATTCGCACCACAGTAAAGCAAAGCTCTAGCAAGGACAGACCTGCTCCCCGAGGGCACGACACGATGCTCTGACGTGGTGGGTGAAGTAGTTACGGGACGTCGGGCCTGATAGCGTCAGTGTGACACTGTTAGTGTCCTCAGCTGTCAGGTTTCTGAAAAACTTGGAAGGTTCAAGAATCCATGGCTTCGGTCCACCCTCAAAAATCATGCCTTTAGATGAGCCAAGAGTAACGAGAGCAACGGACACTGGATCTACTGCCTGAGAGAGAGAGAGAGAGAGAGAGAGAGAGAGAGAGAGAGAGAGAGAGAGAGAGAGAGAGAGAGAGAGAGAGAGAGAAGATTGTTAGATGATGTAAGAGTTTTCCCTGAACACTTCCCCATCACACTAATCTAACCCTAACACCTCCTGTACAGTTCCCTCTAAACTCACTGCTGGTCATCACACACACCTCCTGATTAAACTCTCAGACAGAAATTATTTCTCTACTAGTGCAAAAAATTTAGTTTTTAAATTCAGATTTCATTCCTTTGTAATACTTTATACTGTTAAATTATTATTTATACTGTTATATTATTATTTACACTGTTAAATTATTATTTATACTGTTATTATTTATACTGTTATATTATTATTTATACTGTTATATTATTATTTACACTGTTATATTATTATTTATACTGTTATTATTTATACTGTTATATTATTATTTACACTGATATATTATTATTTACACTGTTATATTATTTATAATGTTATATTATTATTTATACTGTTATTATTTATACTTTTATATTATTTACACTGATATATTATTATTTACACTGATATTCACAGTGATATATTATTAATTACTGTTATAATATTATTTACACTGTTATATTATTATTTATACTGTTATTATTTGCACTGTTATATTATTATTTACACTGATATTCACAGTGATATATTATTATTTACAGTTATTATTATTTACACTGTTATATTATTTATACTGTTATATTATTATTTACACTGTTATATTATTATTTACACTGTTATATTATTTATACTGTTATATTATTATTTACACTGTTATATTATTATTTACACAGATATATTATTAATTACAATGTTATATTATTTATACTGTTATTATTTATACGGTTATGTTATTTATACGGTTATATTATTATTTATATGGTTATATTATTGTTTTTACTGTTATATTATTATTTATATGATTATATTTATACTGTTATATTATTTACACCGTTATATTATTATTTATACTCCTGATCATTAGAGCTGTGTTTCCTGTAGTTTGCTGTACAAAACCAACCTTGTGTGTTATCTGAACTTCATATTTTGTCAAAAGTATTGGCACCCCGTGTGTTTGTGTGCACTGGTGAGACTGTGTGTGTGACGCAGCAGCAGGACTCACCCTGAGAGGTGGGTAAGCAACGATGGTGATCTTGGCATTCAGATGAACATTTCCGTGTGTGTAAGTGACCACCAGGTTTGTGTAACCTGGGGATACGGCTTGTACTCGCACACCGCTACAGTGCTGCTGACCTGGGGGTAAGAGCCCTGAACACACACACACACACACACACACACACAATATTAATGTACTTATTTCAAACCCCAAATCTGTACAGAAGGCATTGAATGTGAACATTTATTCTTTATTTTTATCTATACACTGTTCACATGTACCATATTTTAGCTGTTTACCTTAAAGCTGTTCAACTAAATAGTATTTTATTGGATCACTTTTGTTAATGTTTATACTCATTTATTTGGAAACCCCCCCCCCCCCCCATTTTGTTGTATCCTGTGCAATGACAACACACTCTCTCTCTATCTATTAGTTTCAGTTTATCTAAAAATTAAGTTATTGTTTATTATATAAAGCCTTTTTTAATAAACTAAAAGGTTTATTGAATCAGACAACACATGTTAACGTTTTTGTGAGAGGTGGTGTGTGTCTCACCCTGCTGTAGCTGAAACACGCCGTGATTTTCCATCTGCACCTGCAAGTCGAAGTGTGAGCAGTCGCTCAGCATGACCTTCTCCTGGTCCTCCAAGCTGAGCTGGCCAAAGATGCGCAGTGGAAGCTCCAGAGTGAGATTCACCCGAGCCTCCACCACACACGGAGCAAACTCCATCTTCACAGGCTCGATCACATAAACCTACGACACACACACACACACACACACACACACACACACACACACACACACACACAAGTCAGAAAACATCACCTTCTAAAAGGTTAATAAAGTGGAGCTCCTGCTGTACAGGAACAACCCTGTGTATGAGATTATATTAATGTATTTCTGTAGAAATAACACACAGCTTCCTTTAACCACAAAAATATATAATATATATTTTTATTTATATATTTATAATATAATATATTATAATATAATATAATATTTTTTATATATATATAATATATCTTTTTATTTTTATTCAAAAATATATAATATATATTTTTTATATATAATATACAAAATATATTTTTAATAAAGTTCTTCTGTCACTGCATCTTTACAAAAAGCCTTTCTTTCAGTCTGCAGTATTTTAGTTAATTCCTGGTTCTCACCTTCATCTCTCCGTAATGCAGTGGGTTGCGCAGGTCATGAGCGTACACTGTACTCACGCCGATGTCATGCACGGTCTTCATCACACCCTTCACTGTAACCGTAGCGACGGCCGTGTTTGAGGAAGACCAGCTGAAGTTCCCGCTTCCTCCAGTGACCTGGAACACAGATCACTTACTACAGAGGCTCATAACGTCGTAAACACTGAATACTCAATCAGCAGGACACTCAAACTACCTGGATGGTGTACTGATATGCTCCTTCTTTCGGTTGCCATGGGAACGTAAGGTTGGAGGGATTGAGGGTGATGGGGTTGTAGATTTCAACGTCCTGTTCGTTCCTCACTGGAACAGGAAGTGTGTGCTGGATTCCTCTCTGAGAACAGGAGATAAAATATGTGGATAAAAACAAAAAAAAAAGAGAGAGAGAGAGAGAGAGACAGACAGAGAGAGAGAGACACACACAGAGACAGAGAGAAAGACAGAGAAAGAGAAAGAGAGAGAGAACACACACCTGATCTACGACAGCCTTCAGCGTCCCCTCGACAGCCGTCTGCCCTTTCTTCAGCACTCTCACACGGTGGTATGATCCGTTCAGAGACGACTCCAGAACCTCAAAGAACTCTTTAGGGAATGTGGGCTGTATCCTGATGTTCTGTTACAACACACAACAGTCTTACAGATAAACTCCTTTAGCTACATATGCCTGAGGGTGTCAATATATATTCACACTTAACTTACATCTGATAAATAAATCTTGTTGCTGGACTTGTCAAACACTTCAATGAAGATTTCGTAGGTTCTTCCAGTCTCCAGAACCCAGCGTTCTCCAGGGTTTATCTTAAACACTAATACAGCACAGTACATAAAGACACATCACAAAAAGCAATGTAATAAACTAGTAATAAAGTAAATAAATAAATATATCATGTAATAAAGTTTACTTGTGTGTAAATAAATAAATAATCATGTAATGAAGTTTACTTGTGTGTAAAAACAATTTCTTTTTCCTTCAACAATCAAGAAATTCTTTTTTTTTTAAAAATCTAGACAGGAATAAGAAGCGACTTGTAAACCCAGAGACAGATGAGACTGAGCTGTAACTAACCCAGGTATCCAGGTTCCACTACATACAGCGTGCTGTTAGGGAGACGAGACGCTCCCTTCATTCCCAGGGCTCAACACTGTGTTAAGGTACAATCACATCTCATTTACACCTAAACACCATGTTGGGAAAACAATCTGACAAAAGTTTCTTAAACAAAGGGTTTTTATTTTTGTAAAAAGTCCCTGTAAATGAGCCGTTACAGGAGAGACATGTGTAAGTCAGTGCTGAGAGGATACTCTTGTGATCCAGGACAATGTTGGTGTGTCCTTGCTGAAGAGCGACGACTGTAGAGGTGCTGGGATGGAGCTCCGCCACCGCAGAGTTCACATCCCCTCTAGGAGTGACCACGCTGTTCTTCAGCTGGAGCTCGTACTGATCACACGGCATGGAGAGTTCTGAGAGAAGAAACAAACCTCGTCAGTGAACATCAGTGTGGCTCAGTTTAAACTCACTGCTTTATCTCGGGTACAACACGGACCTGTGATCTTCCCCTGCCGGATTTTCTGCACCTTGTACTTGATGGAGGTTCCAGCTAGCAGGTAGACATCATAGGCAGGGCTCAGGAGGATGTTCTCCAGGATCAACAGTCGCACCTCAGCAGCTCCTACATGCTGTAGAACATCAGAGGAACATTATCCGACTATTTAAAAGTCCTGTTTATTTACTCGCAACACAAACTTACGTATGTCTTGGACACTCGGGTAAAGAGGGGGCGAAGCTGTCAACTGATCACCACCTGGTGGTGAGTTGGATCCGATGGCGGGGGAGGAAGTTGGACAGACTTGGCAGACCCAAATGTACTGTGAGGGTCTGCTGGGAACGTTTGACAGAGTCTCCGGTCAGAGAGATCTTCAACTCCCACCTCCGGCAGAGCTTCAACCAACCAGAGCTTGTCGACGCGGCTGCTCGGAGCTGTGGCCGTAAGGTCTCCGGTGCCTGTCGTGGTGGCAATCCCCGAACCCGGTGGTGGACCCCGGAAGTAAGGGATGCCGTTAAGCTGAAGAAGGAGTCTTATCGAGCCTGGTTGGCTCGGGGGACTCCGGAGGCAGCTGATAAGTACCGAAGGGCCAAGCGAGCTTCAGCCCGGGTGGTTACCGAGGCAAAAACTCGGGTCTGGGTGGAGTTCGGTGAGGCCATGGAGAAGGACTATCGGTTGGCCTCGAAGAAATTCTGGCAAACCGTCCGGCACCTCAGGAGGGGGAAGCAGTGCCCTGCTCACACTGTTTACAGTAGGAGTGGAAATCTGCTGACTTTGACTGGGGACATCCTCGGACGGTGGAAGGAATACTTCGAGGTTCTCCTCAACCCCACTGACATGTCTTCCACTGAGGAAGCAGAGGGCGGGGGCTCATTTGTGGACTTGTCGATTCCCCAAGCTGAGGTCACTGAGGTAGTTGAGAAGCTCCTCAGTGGCAAGGCACCGGGGGTGGATGAGATCCGCCCTGAGTACCTCAAGTCTCTGGATGTTGTGGGGCTGTCTTGGTTGACACGCCTCTGCAACATTGCGTGGAGGTTGGGGACAGTGCCTTTGGACTGGCAGACTGGGGTGGTGGTCCCTCTGATTAAGAAGGGGGACCGGAGGGTGTGATCCAACTATAGAGGGATCACACTCCTCAGCCTCCCTGGAAAAGTCTATGCCAGGGTACTGGAGAGGAGAATTCGGCCGATAGTCGAACCTCGGATTCAGGAGGAACAATGCGAGTTTCGTCCAGGTCGTGGAACACTGGACCATCTCTATACCTTCACCAGGTTGCTGGAGGGTTCATGGGAGTTTGCCCAACCAGTTCACATTTATTTTGTGGATCTGGAGAAGGCTTTCGACTGTGTCCCTCATGGTGACCTGTGGGGAGTGCTCAGGGAGTATGGGGTCCGGTGCCCACTGTTAAGGGCTGTCCGGTCCCTATATGACCGGAGCAGGAGTTTGGTTCGCATTGCCGGCAGTAAGACAGACTTGTTCCCGGTGCATGTTGGTTTCCGGCAGGGCTGCCCTTTGTCACCTGTCCTGTTCATTACTTATATGGACAGGATTTCTAGGCGCAGTCAGGGGCCGGAGGGAGTCCGGTTTGGGGACCACAGGATTTCGTCTCTGCTTTTTGCAGATGATGTTGTCCTGCTGGCTTCCTCAAACCAGGACCTTCAGTGTGCACTGGGACGGTTTGCAGCCGAGTGTGAAGCGGCGGGGATGAGAATCAGCACCTCCAAGTCCTCAAGCGAAGGAGTTTAAGTATCTTGGGGTCTCGTTTACGAGTGAGGGAAGGATGGAGCGGGAGATCGACAGGCGGATTGGTGTATCTTTGGCAGTGATGCGGTCGATATACCGATCTGTTGTGGTGAAGAAAGAGCTGAGCCACAAGGCGAAGCTCTCTATTTATCAGTCGATCTACGTTCCTACCCTCACCTATGGCCATGAGCTTTGGGTCATGACCGAAAGGACAAGATCCCGGATACAGGCAGCCGAAATGAGTTTCCTCCGCAGGGTGGCTGGGCGCTCCCTTAGAGATAGGGTGAGGAGGAGCTCAGAGTAGAGCCGCTGCTCCTCCACATCGAGAGGAGTCTGCTGAGGTGGCTCGGGCATCTGTTTTGGATGCCTCCTGGACGCCTCCCTGGGGATGTGTTCCGGGCATGTCCAACCGGAAGGAGGCCCCGGGGAAGACCTAGGACACGCTGGAGGGACTATGTCTCTCGGCTGGCCTGGGAACGCCTCAGTATTCCCCCGGAAGAGCTGGAGGAAGTGTCTGGGGAGAGGGAAGTCTGGGCATCCCTGCTTAGAATGCTGCCCCAGCGACCCGCCCCCGGATAAGCGGTAGAAGATGGATGGATGGATGGACAAACTTACATGGACAATGAAAAGTAACTTTATAACTCAAATAGAAAAGAAAGAGATAAAAAGAGAGGTTTCATACGGTGTAGAGCGGCTCCTGGATTTTAGCCTTCAGTTTTGCGTGACCAGTTTTAATCCCAGACACCAGAATGATGTCTCCCTGCTTCCCCACACGCTCCATCTCTGATATGTATGTTGGCGGTGTGTAGGTCGACTCTGAGAACGTCAGCACTCTGTGGGCAGGGGGTGGAGGTGGGGGGACACATTAGTGATGTTAATTAAATAATAAACCACTGTGTGGAATTATGAAAAACATCTCCAGCCGTTTTACTCTTTTAAAGGAATAAAATCACAACATCTGGAGCAGGTAGATGACTGGTGTTAGCAGGAGGTATTGTGTGTGTGTGTGTGTGTGTGTTACCGTAACGAGCTGTAGGAATCTGGGAGCATTCCCGTCTCTGTGCCCTTCACAAGGCTCCAGTCGAACACCAGACCAGCCAGAGTACTGAAGGTGTTTCCTGAACAAACACCACATTTACACTTCATCAGAAACAAAAACACTCTGAACAAATAAAGCTGAGAGAAACTTTCACCTCAGGATTGAGCGATAGGTCTAAAATCTCACATCAGGATTCTCTCTCACACACAATAACACTTCACAAGCCCAGGGTCACAAAGAGAAGCGTTAATTACACTAGTTATTAATAATAAACAAACATGTAATAAACACATCTACATTTACTTAAAAAAGATTTACTACAAAAAACACTTTGATCTTTAAAACATTATTGCTTTAAAAGTAAACATTTAAAAATGTGATCAAAACAAAATAATCACTAAAAGGAGAAAACTTAAGATTAAGAACAAAATGCCAGTGTGTATGTAATGGTTTGAGTTATGAGACATTATAACGGATAAATAAAGTTTAACAAAGAAAGTAAAAATAATTCTAGATAAACAAACAGGAAATAAGTAAGTGCTAGATGAAGTGTTTCAGTAAGATGAACGTCTTCGCTCGTAGTTTAAAGGAGCGGTGCACTGTTTGAAAGCCAATGTTGACATTTGAAATCACCAAAACAAACACGCCCCAACCCAAATGGGTGTCGCCCCCGTGTTGATAGCTCCGCCCCACACATACATACATAACCCAGGCAACTATTATGGCAGAACCTGCTGGGGCGGCTGGCCGAGGGGAGATTTGACGTTCAATACCTAGAACTCGAGGCAGAGGTAACGGCAGGTATCCACCATGTCAGTGTTTCAATCGCTTTCTGCTAATGTCACACACGCGCACTGAACACTCTCTCCGCGGCATATTGACAAGACACGCCCCTTTCTGCTCTTTGGATACACGTTCGTTTGGTTATTTGGCCCGACTCAGTTTTCTGAAGCATTTTTCAAACGGCGTGCACCGCACCTTTAAATATAGTCAGTGACTCAGCTGTTCAGACATCATGAGGAAGTTCATCCCACCCCCTCGGTACAGAACAGAGGAGTCTTGATGTGTACCTGCTTCTTACTCTGAGAGATGGTGGGACCAGTGGAGCAGTGCTGTAGATCTGAGGGAGCGAGGTGCAGTGTGAGGACGGAGAAGAGCTTTACTGCTTGTCTACAGAAACAGAGCTGCTCCCCCTTACCTCAGTGTTTACATCTGATGTGTTCAGCTACAGGAACCAGTGGAGGAGCGCAGCAGTGGGGTGTTGTGGAGAACTTAAGGGTGTGTGTGTATGTGTGTGTGTGTGTGTGTGTCCCCACCCTCTGAATCCAGAGCATGGATCATCAGCTCCAGGGGCGAGTCCTCCAGGTGAAGCTCCCGTGTTGTGGAGACGATCTGAATCTCACTGATGATGTCCACGATGGCGTCACAGCGTAACACCTGTCCAGTCACTAGAACACAGGGGAAAGTTTTAGGACTGAGCTGAAATAAAAAACACTCAATGCCTCAGCAGTCACGTTTCCTCACCAACGTCCTCCGCTAGAATAATACTGGTGAGGCGTGAGAGCTGATTGGAGCGAGCCTGAAGTACAGCTCTCTGGGAACAATGACGCTCGTCCATGTCTATAGATTCAACACTCGCCACCTCAGGTCTGTTTGATGACCTGTGTGAGTACATACACACACACACGCATGCACACGCACACACAGAGACACACACACAGAGACACACACACAGAGACACACATACACATGCATGCACGCGCGCACACACACACACACACACACACACACACACACACACACACACACAGACATTATTTCCTCAGACTAGAGGCTTCATGTTGAACATGGAGTTATTTTATTATTATTAATGATTCCACACAGTTGTTTATTGACGTCACTTCCTCTTTACCATCTGTAGCAGCCTTCAGTGGCCTCCAGTGTGAAGTTGATCTTTGTGCTCCTGGCCAAAGGGAGCAGAACTTTGGGGATGTTCAGTTTGGCGGGCTGACAGACATCAGTGTAACATGAAGTCAGGACCAACAGAAACACAACCCGGAAACTGAGTTCCGCCATTTAGGTTCCGGCTCAGTTACTTCAGTGTGACAAACAATACAGGTTCAGTTCTACACCACAGCAGGAGGAGATGAGGTTATTACAGACAATAAAATATATACATAAAGATACACAAAAGCGTGTAAACAAAACCAATGACGTTTGAACATAACGGCGCGCACGTGCGCTCACTAACGGTCACTAACCGCCTTTATAACGTTATTAAAGCTGATAATGACGTCACATCAGGATACATTCACCTCAGTGTCTCTCTCTCACACACACACGAGCCGTGAGGGCCGGTTTTAATCTGATTAACATTAATAAAACACAAACACACATTATACCTGCTCCTTACCTCAGAATCACAGAAACACCGCCATTACTACACCACACACTGCGGTGCATTCTGGGAAATGTAGGAAGCACGTGCACACTGTAGTGCTATCAACAGGAAGAGATTTAATGTGATTTAAAGTGGTTTATAACCTGATTGTGCAAAAAAAAACTGCATTACATTAAACAGAAACATTCAAATGCATATAAAACATTAGATTAAAGTAAATTTAAACGCTTACACAAATGTTTCATTATTATAATAAACACATTGTAGCTTCGGGTTATAATATGCCTATGTCACTCTCTGTACTGTTCATTTGGTACAACAACAACAACAACAACAACAACAACAAAAATGTGTGAGTTTTTACCTAAAGCTGTTAAATAACATTTACATGAACTTAGTGTGTAAGCGCGTGCGCATCAGCCTCATGTCACAGGCGCCCTCTAGTGTCTGAGACAGGAATCACTGGGATATTCACAAACTATTAACTAAACAGTCAGAAGACTTCTTCATCTTCTTCTTGTTCTTGTTCTTCTTCTTCTTCTTCTTCTTCTTCTTCTTCTTCTTCTTCTTCTTTTGATTTCTGAGACTAATTATGTAAATTTGCTTGCAAAGCAGCTTTACAGAAATATAATGATGTAGATACAGAGTTAAATCAACTGAACAAGTCAGAGGGGACACCGGCAAAGAAAAACTCCATGAGACGACACGAAGGTGCTTGCAACACACTGCTGGCAGGTCAATTCATCCTCTGCAATGATCCAAAATGGAGCTGCATGGCCTGTGTTCAACCTGCCTAAGTTCTCCACACCACCACACTGTGCTCCTCCACTGGCTCCTGTAAATGAACAGGTCAGATTTAAATACCCTGATGCTGGCCTACAAAGCCAAAAACGGACCAGCTCTCTTACCTCAAAGCCCTCATCACTCCTCACACTGCACCTCACACCATCCTATCTACAGCACTGCTCCACTGGTCCCACCATCTCTCAGGGTAAGAGGGAAGTTTACTACAAGACTCTTCTCTGTTCTGGTTAAAATTATTGTTTCTACTTAGTTTCAGAGTCAGTTTGTAGTTTTGGTGTTCAGAATATACAGAACCTTCACAAATCTGGGCTGAAATTTGTAGCTATTTTGATTGTTAAATATTTTTAGATGAAAACACTGAAGTTCATCCAAAGTTTAAATAAAGTTCTGACTTTTGCTTAAAGATATTTCTTTTTTTTAGTTTCAGTTTTACAGGAGTAACAGATGCTCACAAACTCGTTCATGTGATGAGAGTTCAGATAAATAAAAAGTCCAACAGGTTTAGAAAAAGGCATTTAATCGACAAAAGCAAACAGAAGCAGAACTGAATTAAAACTCACATTGCCGAAGATTCGCCTGTGTGAAAAACCCTAAAGTAAAACCACAGGCTGTTTATATTTTATACACTGCCACAGTCTTCAAACCTGAAAAACCATCATCATGGTACTGAGCCCTGACTTCTGAGGTATCAAGTAAAAACAAATTCACAACTTTTAGCAAAAGAATTCACAAAATTCACAACAAAATTCACATGGAGAGAAAACGTCTGAATACGTGAGGAATCTTGTGTAAAAATACAACAAAAAAAAAAGTTTAAAAGTCTGAGTCTCACAAACAAACAAGAAAAAACTGACAACAGATCAGTTTTAATCACCGTTCAGTTCACATTAGTGACGCTTTAACAGACGAGTGACGCAAACACCAGACAATAAGAGTAAAGTCAGACGAGTTTACAGACGTCTGTTATTCTGCCCCACATCAGCTTTACGTTTCTTTGGGTCAGTAGATTTAACTTTTTCACCACTAAACCTGTTTACTGACTCCTTCCTCGTTACCCTGCAGTGACTCATCATTAGATTTAGGGATGTACCGATCCGATATTTTTTGGATCGGTATCGGCGCCGATCCAGGCATTTTGAGTGGATCGGGTATCGGTGGTGCGTGACCGATCCAAATCCGATACCCGTGGTCATGGACGTCGGAACCATTATAAGTGGGTGGGACAGGACCCACCTACTTTTTAAGACCAATAATATTTGACCCACCCACTTTTACCGCCTCTATTCAGCACATAATGTCTTTTTAATTACTAATATTTTTAATATTTTCAGTCGAATCCGTTCCGCTTGAGGAATGCCCTAATAAATTAAACTCCATTCCGCGTTTTACCTACAGCATTGACCGCGCTGCTGCTTCCTGAAATCCATGGGCGTCGGAACCATTATATGTGGGTGGGACAGGACACGCCCACTTTGTATTTACTGCCCACGTCCATGCACGTGGTGATGATTAACGAACAGCAAACATCACAGACTATCGCTTAAACTTATAAGAAAATTACACTTATATATTAAATTACATTAATGTAAATAAATATAATAAATTTTATAGTAAATATGTCACACAACCGCCTGCGACAGACAGACAAGTTTATCAGGCGTCCTTTCTGTTTACCTCAGTGTGTTAAACATGTCGCACATTTGGGTGTGAGGTTTACTGTTTAACACACTTTACTTTGTGTTTCAGGAGTTTTTATATAAAACAATTTTTATGTAATAATTGCAGTATATATGGTTAAAGTTCTGTTTGTTACTGCATTAATACTTTTTAAGGTTTCTTGTGTTTTCAGTTTTCATCCAGTAATAAGTGCATTTTTGTGTTTCTTTGCCAGAAACAAATAAATCTTAATAAATAAGCGAGTTGTTTACATTATTTAGTTTTAAAGGTAGAAAAGAACACAGGTATCGGATCGGTATCGGTATCGGCCGATTCTGGCAAACGCTGGTATCAGAATCGGATCAGAAGAGAAAAAGTGGTATCGGTAAATCCCTAATTAGATTATTATTAATCTGCACAGTAGTCTATTACTGACAGGACGTGTGCATGAAGAAAATCTGTATTATTTTAATGAATAAAATAAAAATTATTTAATTCTGTAAATGTAAATATAGTATTATATTCATCAGGAAACAGTCAAGAGGTTTTTTCTCTTTGTGCCTAAAGCGAATGGTGTCGAGGAAGCAGCAGCTCTTATTGTGTGAAGACTAAACATGGTCACGACAGCTACAGAACTCTGAGGCTTGGTTCCCTCCCTTAGATACAACACAGCAAACACTGCAGAACTAAATGTATGTCCACGTGCATGGGCGTAAATCCCGGGGCATGCCCCCCCATACAAGGGTTGTCCACCCCATCCGAGGGTTGTCCCCCCAAAAAAATTATTTAAAAAATATCGCACTCTCTATTGTGAAAAATATATGTATGTATACCTAAATAATTGTGTAAGTAGAAAAACAAACACAAAACTGCATTTATAAACAGTTGAGTCCTCCCCTCCCCTTCCTCCCAGTGGTTTGACCCCCCCCTTCCTCCCAGTGGTTTGACCCCCGCCTCTTCCTCCCAGTGGTTTGACCCTCCCCCCCCTTCCTCCCAGTGGTTTGACCCTCCCCCCCCTTCCTCCCAGTGGTTTGACCCACTGCCTCCTTCCCCAGTACATCTCACCTACTCTGCACACACCAGTCAGGTGTGCGGCTGCGGCTCAGTTAATGTTAAACTCCATTAATTCGGGGATTTTATTCACTTTAAATAAAGAGATTCTCTTTAATGTAGTTGATGCAGATTCATTCATAAATTAGTTGCAGCAAAAATACTGATTACCGATGTCGTTTTCCATGTATCTGCTATATTAGTGATTAAAATCTGACTTATCTAGTTAACGTTAGCTTGTTTACAATAGCTTGTTTATGTTAGCTTGTTTCCAATAGCTTGTTTCCAATAGCTAGTTTACAATAGCTTGTTTACATTAGCTTGTTTACAATAGTGCACTGTAACTAACACACCGAAGCCGTTGTGTTGTGTTTATACATAGAGCTGTTAGTGTAAAGTGATTATTTAATAATCGATTTTGTTCCATCCATCTTCTTCTACCGCTTAACCAGGGCCAGGTCACGGGGGCAGCAGTCTAAGCAGGGACGCCCAGACTTCCTTCTCCCCAGACACTTCCTCCAGCTCTTCCGGGGGAATACCGAGGCGTTCCCAGGCCAGCCGAGAGACATAGTCCCTCCAGCGTGTCTCCACCCTGTGGAGGAAACTCATTTCGGCCGCCTGTATCCAGGATCCCGTCCTTTCGGTCATGACCCAAAGCTCATGACCATAGGTGAGGGTAGGAACGTAGATCGACTGGTAAATAGACAGCTTCGCCTTGCGGCTCAGCTCTTTCTTCACCACAACAGATTTGTATATCGACCGCATCACTGCAGAAGATACACCAATCTGCCTGTCGATCTCCCGCTCCATCCTTCCCTCACTCGTGAATGAGACTCCAAGATACTTAAACTGCTCCGCTTGAGGCAGGAGCTCTCCACCAACCAGAAGGGGACAAGCCACCCTTTTCTGGCTGAAAACCATGGCCTCGGACTTGGAGGTGCTGGTTCTCATCCCCGCCGCTTCACACTCGGCTGCAAACCGTCCCAGTGCACGCTAAAGGTCCTGATTTGAGGAAGCCAGCAGGACAACATCATCTGCAAAAAGCAGAGACGAAGTCCTGTGGTCCCGAAACCGGACTCCCTCCGGCCCCTGACTGCACCTAGAAATCCTGTCCATATAAGTAATGAACAGGACCGGTGACAAACGGCAGCCCCGCCGAAGTCCAACATGCACCGGGAGCAAGTCTGACTTACTGCCGGCAATGCAAACCAAACTCCTGCTCCAGTCATATAGGGACCGGACAGCCCTTAACAGAGGGCCCCGGACCCCATACTCCCAGAGCACCCCACACAGGTCACCACGAGGGACACAGTCGAATGCCTTCTCCAGATCCACAAAGCACATGTGAACTGTTTGGGCAAACTCCCATGAACCCTCCAGCAACCTGGCGAGGGTATAGAGATGGTCCAGAGTTCCATGACCGGAATGAAACCCGCATTGTTCCTCCTGAATCTCAACTATCGGCTGAATTCTCCTCTCCAGTACCCTGGCATAGACTTTTCCGGGAAGGCTGAGGAGTGTGATCCCCCTGTAGTTGGAACACACCCTCCGGTCCCCCTTCTTAAACAGAGGGACCACCACCCCAGTCTGCCAGTCCAGAGGCATTGTCCCCAACCTCCACGCAATGTTGCAGAGGCGTGTCAGCCAAGACAGCCCCACAACATCCAGAGACTTGAGGTACTCAGGGCGGATCTCATCCACCCCCGGTGCCTTGCTACTGAGGAGCTTCTCAACTACCTCAGTGACCTCAGCTTTGGGAATCGACGAGTCCACAACTGAGCCCCCGCCCTCTGCTTCCTCAGTGGAAGACACGTCGGTGGGGTTGAGGAGAACCTCGAAGTACTCCTTCCACCTTCCGAGGATGTCCCCAGTCGAAGTCAGCAGATTCCCTCTCCCACTGTAAACAGTGTGGGCAGGGCACTGCTTCCCCCTCCTGAGGCGCCGGACGGTTTGCCAGAATTTCTTCGAGGCCAACCGATAGTCCTTCTCCATGGCCTCACCGCACTCTTCCCAGACCCGAGTTTTTGCCTCCGCAACCACCCGGGCTGAAGCTCGCTTGGCCCTTCGGTACCTATCAGCTGCCTCCGGAGTCCCCTGAGCCAACCAGGCTCGATAGGACTCCTTCTTCAGCTTGACGGCATCCCTTACTTCCGGGGTCCACCATCGGGTTCGGGGATTGCCACCACGGCAGGCACCGGAGACCTTACTCCGAGCCACAGCTCCGAGCGGCCGCATCGACAATGGAGGTGGAGAACATGGTCCACTCGGACTCAATGTCTCCAACCTCTTTTGGGATCTGGTTGAAGCTTTGTTGGAGGTGGGAGTTGAAGATCTCTCTGACCGGAGACTCTGTCAAACATTCCCAGCAGACCCTCACAGTACGTTTGGGTCTGCCAAGTCTGTCCAACTTCCTACACCGCCATCGGATCCAACTCACCACCAGGTGGTGATCAGTTGACAGCTCCACCCCTCTCTTTACCCCAGTGTCCAAGACATATGGCTGGAGGTCAGATGAAACAACCACAAAGTCGATCATCGACCTCCGACCTAGGGTGTCCTGGTTAATTGATTTTGTTACGAAACATTATTTATTTTATATATATTTCACAATAACAGTCATGTTTATATTTTATTGTATGTTAATAGCTTAACTGTAAACAACACAAACAATGAAATAAATAGTTTTGAAGAAAAATCTGCTGTCATTGAACCGGAGAAAAACTTTGAACATAACCATAATGACACATAATGTCTCCATGTTACAGTAATAATGATAAAAGCAGTTTGTCACTGTGGGGACATACAGTGTCTTTATAAGTACAATTTGACTGTATTATTTGTGTCCCCCTTCAAAAATTGCTTGTGAGAAATTTTATATTTATTGTTCCCCCTACTGTTAAATGAAATTTACGCCCATGGCCACGTGTGAAGGTTGGGCTGTAGTCATCCTTAGGGGCTCTGATTAAACTCAAATAAGTCCAATTTCACACACTGTGGCCCGAATCACACTGAAATGTCATGCTGTGTTTAATCTGAGCGGCATTTTGTCTTCATTACTTAAACAGCCCTCATAAGCCAGTCAGGCTGCAGCACACGGTGGTGTGTCAGCATCAACCATCACATAGTGCTATGTGGCTGCTGGTAGTAAACTGTTCGCTCAGAGACAATGCTATAAATGGTGCTTGGCCCCACACACACGTCGCTACACGAGGTTATTATTATTAGATTATTTCTGATGTTGTGAGCAGTCTCAGACTTTTGTACCCTGAATGAAAGTAATTTATCAGATGTCAGTTATTTCACATGAGTACAGGAGACGTGGCCCAGTGGATCAGACCAGACACATTAAAATTGATCAGGGATGTCAACTTTTGAGTTCAGCATAGAGTGAGATTTTGGGGTGGGGCTTTGGTTATGGGGAGGGGCTTATGGAGGGGCGTGGCTTGGTGTGGAAAAAAATACAAACACAAAATAATTGCACTAGCAGAAGTGTATTAAGTATATATTGATTGTCAAGGTATTTGGTATCTGTACAGAATTTCTTGGGAGATTTACATTACATTTAATTTTCACGAACATTTTACAGAAATAGGATTAACATGTGATTAACATGTTCACAGATTAACATGTAATTAACATGTTCACAGATTAACATGTCCCTGACACTTTAGATAACATCCTAGAAAAGAAATCCATATCCAAATCCATTCTGACACCACCACCAGTCAAATATCTGGACATGATTGATGAGTTGTGATTGATATAAATAAAATCATTTTATTATGGGATGTCATTGACTTGACATTCTGTTCTTAGAAAACAATAATTAACATTAACTACTAGGCATGTCCAGATATTTGTCATCTGGAAATGCTTTAGTACTGTTTTTTATGATAAAGTTATGTAAAATAACTGCTTAGTGCTGCAAAACAATCAACTCTTCTAATGCTAACTTAATTCTATATAAAGTATATAACAGGCCTATTAGTTACTAGTCTAAACTGGGCGGAGACACTGAGCGCCCTGGAATTCACTGACCTGCCTGCGTTCACAATTCACACGGTTCAGATGGGAGGGAGAACGGCTGACTACACAGTTTATGGGAATAAATTGTGTATTTCCATCACAATTGTCACACAAATCTCACTACACTGTCTGTCTGGTCTCTCTGCACATTGCTTTGTGTGAGAATATGGGGGTGTGGTGTAAGAATATGCGGGTGTGGCATGAGAATATGGGGGTGTGGTGTGAGAATATAGGGGTGTGGCGTGAGAATATGGGGGTGTGGTGTGAGAATATGGGGGTGTGCTGTGAGAATATGGGGGTGTGGTGTGAGAATATGGGGGTGTGGTGTGAGAATATGGGGGTGTGGCATGAGTATATGGGGGTGTGGCGTGAGAATATGAGGATGTGGCATGAGTATATGATGGTGTGGTGTGAGAATATGGGGGTGTGGTGTGAGAATATGGGGTGTGGCGTGAGTATATGATGGTGTGGCGTGAGAATATGGGGGTGTGGCGTGAGAATATGGGGGTGTGGCATGAGAGTGTGAGAATTGGGTCAATTGCGTGAGTCTCACGCTGAATGCGTGAGAGTTGGCAGCCTTGAAGACTTAATGAAAACAGTAGAAACATTATTACTTCACAAAAAACTGGCCAAACTTTCACACATCTTCAGTGCTGCATGACGAGGACAGATTCAATGAGGCCACGGTGGTGCCTGGTATATTCAAAATACTCTAATAATAATAATAATAATAAACTACATCACATGATTGACAGGTTTGATGTGAGGTAATGAGTTTTCATGTGTTCACAGATTCATCACATGGACTGGAATAAGAATGCCCAGAGTTATAAAAGAAGCAGAGAGAGAAAAAAGGCAGCCCAAATTCTATAATCATCCAAACAAGCAGAACCACACAGAAAACACCGGTAAATAGCAGGAAGCTACACACACACACACACACAGTGTTAAAGGCACTTGAAACAGGTCGACTGCATGTTTGTGGCTGATCTCAGCGTCCCGGGTTCAGGCAACGCACTGCGGAAGACAAGAAAAACACCAGCACACCATCAAGGTTACTTTCAGATACACAGAATGCTGCAGAGGAAGTATTACAGACCTGACAGACGACATCGAGTAACAGATCAGATGACCGGGGAAGAGAATAAAGTGGTGTACTGGAATGGCGGGGTGGGGTGGGGGTGTAATTTGATCTGATCTGATCCTCTAGAATAGGAATTGGACAGGATGGAAGAGATTTAATTTTTATATCTAGATTTTCATTTTATTTAGTGTTCTATATAAAGATGGTGTTGGTCACGTGGTGGAACGTCACAGAACGTGTTCTATTAGATTTACTGTGTATATAAACTGAGCTGTGTATTTAACACCAGTCTACTGTTACACATCAGTGTGTAATAAACTGAACACTTACTCCATGTTCTCTGTGTATACAACAACTTAAGCCCTATTCGGACGGGATTAGTTTTACATGGGGATGTGGGGGGTAAAGTAATTATTACCAGAGCTTCTCTGTGATTTTAGTCCCGTCCGAATGCGCCATCTCGGTAATCATTACGGACAATGTCAGTAAAGATCACGGCGACTTTTACCTTCTGTAAAAAGGTCTGGAAAAATTACCTCAGGTAATACTGATCCCGTCCGAATAGACCCGCTGTAAATATGTACGGTAAAATTCCGTCATTTCCTGTTTAAAAGTAGATTTTGGCACGTTTTCAAGCATGGAGGTGCTTGAAGAAGCATTCGGTTGCGTTGTAAGTGTTGGGCCACTCTGTGGCAAACCTCCAGTGTTTTCCGCATAAAGCAAAAAGAAGATCGAAAGCACTCATTAGAGGCACAAAACTTCTCTTAGCTCTAGGTAAGTGTCTATTACCACCACAATCCAATCAGAATCGTTAAGACTGGATTTAACTGCTTTATATAACATGTATAAATATAAATAAATAAATATATATGTATATAAATATAAACACAGCGTTTCCTCCCTGCTACAGTTTCACGTTTTTCTTGTTGGCGCCATGTTGCCTGTTTGCGCACGTGATAACAGGAAGCAACGTCATACGCACATGACGACAAGGTTACTGTGGTGCGTAAAGCGAGTTACCCCTCCCACTTCTGCTAGTTTTACTGAGATGTCTTGTCCCGTGCGAATTGGACAATTAATATTACAGATGTCCTGAGGTAAAATTGCATCACTCCACGTCCCCACGTAAAACTAATCCCGTCCGGATAGGGCTTTAGATGGACTTTTAAAAAATCAGAATCTTAATATGAAGGTTGGGCTGTAGTTTAATTTTTAAAAAAGAAAGTAATTTATCTGTGAGTTTTATTTTAGAAACATCATGAAGATTCTTCAGAAAACTTGAATTCTAAAAAACAGAATTTTATCCTTTATATTATAGCAGATGTACATCGTCAGGCTCTTATTACACTTCTTATTACATCAATGAACATGTTGCTATGGAAACCCATAACACTGGCAATACGAGATGAATCGCACGGCTCACCGATAAAGATGACCACCATACAGGCCAGGACAGCAAGCAGGGTGTAGAACATGACCTGGTACGAGTCCAAGTCCATGAACTGCTGCAGGATCCCGACTCCATCTCCTTCTGATGAACACAAGGTTAGTGTTAACAACAGCACATTTATCATCAACACACTGACCTCTGACCCTGAGAGCAGAATCCACTCTACTGACCTACAGGAAGCTAAAACCCTAAACAATCCCCTCCTCATAATGTTCTGCTTATTGTAATTATAAATAAGACAATAATTCATCTATTCAGTCTCCAGAAATTGACACTAAACTCATTCACTGATGATAAAAGGTCTGTTTAAAGTTCCACATATTTTACACAACACTGCACATTTACACTGATTTCCCTGTGGCCTGTGATGTAGTTTTTCCCCGTGGCCTGTGATGTAGTTTTTCCCCGTGGCCTGTGATGTAGTTTTTCCCCGTGGCCTGTGATGTAGTTTTTCCCTGTGGCCTGTGATGTAGTTGTGTACAGTGACACTGTACTGTGTTAAAGGGACGTTATTACACTTATGTTTTTATGTAAAAGTCTAACGCTGAAATGTTCTCTAATGTTCCTGAGATGTAAGGTGGAGTGTAGAACAGAGCACCTCTGCTGGTGGAGCTGGGGTCTGGTTGTAGGACAGTGATGGGAATGAGCAGCTGCTGTTTGCTGCTGGGACTCGACACGGTCAGAGAGGCAGGCATCGTGTCCTGCAGGTTAAGCAGAGTCACTGTGTATTTGATGAAGCTCGGGTAGGTGGGGGAGACCTCCTTCTCCTGGACCAGGATGGAGGGAGAGCTCGACTTCACCTACAGGTCAAGGCAAGGGCAGCCCCCACGCGCACACACACAAACACACACACACACACACAAACACACACAGTGTTATTCCAACAACATTAAATCTTAAGCTTAATCAAACTGTAACAATAACAAATCATCCTTCTGCTCCAAGTAGGAGGTAACTGAGGTACCTGCAGGTGCTGCAACACTCCTGTAGCACTGAACACACTGAGCTCAGCTGTTCTGTGTTGGCTGCTCAGGATGATGCGTGTTTGATCGGCGTAGAACCCAGGATTCACCAGCAGATCAGTGCCAACTCGCTCTCCTGTAAAACGACTTCCCTCCACACCCGCCTCCACCCTCACACTGCTCATGGACATGCCCAGAACCTTCACCTGCTGCTCCGTCAACGGGCCGCGGGTCAACACACAGCTGTACACACCTGCAGCACAGGAAGTGTCGTCATTCAACCATTCAGTCAGTTATATCAGATTCACCGACTCTCACTCAGGTGCATTCACACACACACACACACACACACACACACACACACACACACACACACACACTCTCACACACACACACACACACACACACACACACACACACACACACACACACACACTCACTCACTCACACACACACACACACACACACAGACACACACACACACACACACTCACACTCAAACACACACACACACACACTCACACACACACACTCACACACACACTCTCACACACACACTCTCACACACACACACACACACACACACACACACACACACACACACACACACACACACACACACACACACACACCTGTGCTGGGGTCAAAAGTAGTGTGTGTGTTATAGACGTCATGAGCAGAGAAGTCGACGACATTGCTGGTGAACTGCAGATGGCAACTGATGGACTTCTCGGGCTGTAGAGAGACGATGCTTTCCACCTGAATGGGCGAGCAGCTTCCTGTAGAAATACCATTATCTAATAAACAAGAGCTGCCAAGTTTTTGCCTTTAATAATAACTTTAACTCCATTAATCAGTTATTCATTAGATTTGTGCTCCCACATGTGAAGCTCTGCTTGGCGTACCAATGAGGTTGGTTCCTCCTTCTTTGGTGGTCAGGTGCACTTTGGTCTCTCGCTCGTTCCTCACAGAGTCTGAGGGAACCGTAGCGACGGTCCTGGAGACGGTGTTCACAACGACCTGAACACACGTACAATAAATATAATAACAGTCACTCAACACAGTCTAGATGGTCCTTGGTGTTCTGCCCTAGAGTGAAGATGGACTCTAAGCTTTCAGCTTTACACAGTGTGGTGAACATGATGTCACACATTCTGTCACATGATGAATAAAATCATATAAGTTAGATAATGTACTAGATGTTAATATTTATAGAATTATTACAGCAACTAATGACATAAATAACTAGATTTGTAAAGTTAGTCGTGACAAACTTTGATGTTGGCTTGGACGGTGCAAGTATTTGCAAAGGCCGGTGCTTTTTGGAGGCGAGTGGACAGAAAGATTGTGATAGCTACTGGACCTCTAGGGTGCCAATACTTTTGGAGGCAAGCGGACATGAGCACATGATGTGATCCGAATACCCGTGAGGCAGTTCCCCTCATTGTGCTGAGTGTTTTGATATGTCACATGTCCATGTTGTGCAAATTTTTAATTTTGCTTGTTTTTGGGGCGGGTCTACATGTGACGTCAGGTGAAGTCACGTGACATGACCAGAATACCCATGGGGCAGTTCCCCTCATTGTGCTGAGTGTTTTGATAGGTCACATGTCCATGTTGTGCAAATTTTTAATTGTGACGTCACGTGCCATCAAGTGATGAAACCAGAATACCCATGGGGCAGTGCCTCTGATTGTGCTGAGTGTTTTGATATGTCACATGTCCATGTTGTGCAAATTTTTGATTTCACTTGTTTTGGGGGCGGGGCTACATGTGACGTCACGTGGTGTCGAGTGACGTCACCAGAATACCCAGTGGGGTGCCAACACTTTTGGCTACTGAGGGTTTGGACATTTCATGTCACTACTGCAGTCATTATGGAATTCTACTTATTATACTGCATAGAACATTACATGCAATTCTTAATGGTGGATGTATTGTGTGTGTGAGAGCTTAGAGGACTTTTCGGAATTCCCTATTCAAGTCTATGGGATGATCGATCGTCGACTACGGGAAAACCGAAAACTCCGTCGGAACTCCGGAATAAAAATTTGGTCCGGAGTAAGGTCCCAGAGAACCTGTCCGAGTTCGGTGTAAATCGCTCGAAAACTTGCCGAGTTATAAACTTCAAAATTTATAATGGAAGTCTATGGGAAAAAAGGCCACTTTGAGCTTCCGTACCGGGAATGCCGGAATTCCGATCGCTTAGAAAAATAGAAGCAACAAACTTCAGACCAGGGTCTACGACATATCCGAATTTGGTGCATGTGGCTCGAAAGCCCTAGGCCGCATTTAAAAAAAAAATATTTTGTCTAATAATAATAATAATAATAATAATAATAATAATAATAATAATAAGCTTATAACGGAAATCAGAATGTTGGCTTCTACAAAGCCAACATAATTATTTATTATTTACCTGCATTTCTCTCAGCAGTGAGCACATGTAATGACTCATCAGAACAGTGTTATGAAGCATCATAAGGACACAGAACAGTGTTGTGAAGCATCATAAGGACTGAGAACAGTGTTGTGAAGCATTATAAGGACTCAGAACAGTGTTATGAAGCATCATAAAGAAAATGTGCACATCACCTCTCTGTAAGTGCGCAGTTGTCCTGGTATCTCATAATAAACAGTGACTGTGCCCACATCTCGAGCTACAGCTACACCCGTCTTGGGATGGATCTCCAGGATGGAGCTGGATGATGAGCTCCATGTTCCAGAGAGATCTGACAAAATGTCACCATTAACATTATTATTATTAAATATAAAATAAAATAAATCAACAACTTCTAACCAATCAGAATGTGGAATTGAACAGCACTGTTATGAAATCACCTTCATGGCTAAAGAGCCGGGCTGAAAAACACACAACGTCAGCAGGCACCAGGTTGTGGGCCTCAGCCGGCTGGATGGCGTGATGAACAGGAAGACTGACGTAATCCACCAGGCTGCTCTGCTCCGAATCCCAAACGCTCAACAACGTCAAACCCGCATTTACTGTCCTCACTGTGAGAGAACTGTTACTCACATCTTTATCCACCTGCACCAGGTCATCCCTACACACACACACACACAACACAGACACACACACACACGCAGAGACACACACAGACACACACACAGAGAGACACACACACACATGCAGAGACACACACATACACATGCAGAGACACACACACACACACACAGAGACACACAATTTTTACACCCGTAGTTATTGAGCAGCAGTTGAGGAGAGAGTGTATAACAAAGTGAAGTGAAATATTAAGTTTATTTTACATGTTTATTTTAAATAAGCATTAAGGGAGAAATCAGATTCAGAACGTTTCTCTGTATCGGTCTGCAACGTCTCCCAGAAGGTGAATGAAGCTCATACCTGTTGGTGGAGAAGGTGAGCTGTGAGTTGTGTCTGTGCAGCTCTTCACCGTTGCTGTCGTGGAAGTGGACAGTGAAGGTGAGTACAGAGCCGAGGGGGAAGGCCGGGAACTGCTCCCTGTCAGAGGTGTAGAAAACTGGACTGGTGCTCAGTCTCAGGTAGGAGACGGTGACCACCTGCACACGTCATCATCATGTACATTAACACCAACCCCAGCATGCGCGCACACGCACACATACTGTATGTAGATGCTCTCTCACACACACATACGCATATATATTACATTAACATCAGCATGTTACCAATTTATAGTAGAAAGTGGGCGTTACCTTCACAGCAATAATAATTGTCTGGTCAGCTCCGAAGCTCTCCTGAGCAGTGATCTGTAATGACGCCGTGCCTGTCAGAGAGCCTGAGGTAAGATGGCCGTGATCATCCACATGGACCACAGAAGCTGCATCAGGACAGTCTAGAATCTGATATGACAGAGATCCCATTCCATCCCTGAACACAGAGGAAAATAGTTCACTAACATCATACATTAACATTCATTCATTCATTTTCTACCGCTTATCCGAACTTCTCGGGTCACGGGGAGCCTGTGCCTATCTCAGGCGTCATCGGGCATCGAGGCAGGATACACCCTGGACGGAGTGCCAACCCATCGCAGGGCACACACACTCTCATTCACTCACACACTCACACACTACGGACAATTTCCCAGAGATGCCATCAACCTATCATGCATGTCTTTGGACCGGGGGAGGAAACCGGAGTACCCGGAGGAAACCCCCGAGGCACGGGGAGAACATGCAAACTCCACACACACAAGGCGGAGGCGGGAATCGAACCCCGGAGGTGTGAGGCGAACGTGCTACCCACTAAGCTACCCACCGTGTCCCCCCTCATGCATTAACATAATATCTTATAATTTAAAACTGCATCCAGCTTTAATCATTTTATTATTTAATATAAAACATTAGTTTGTAGTATCTAAGTTCTCCCATTCTCTACATGACCCTAAACCAGGGGTCTCCAACCTTTTTAGTAGTTTGGGAAGGAGCAGCTTCTTTTTTTTCCTTCTGAGAGCTAATTTTACAAAATAAATCTGGCCAACAGAGACTTGTGTTATATTATTAGTGATATTTATTTACACAACTTATTGCCATAAACCAGACCTGCTGAATCAGTGGTGTTGGATGTTTTACATGTGGAGGAAACGATCATGGGCCAAAGATCATCCACACAACTGAGGGAATGTGCAAAGGAGACGGAGTGAGGGTGGAGGGAACAGTGCAGAAGGTCTGGGTAAGTAACAGTTTATTATGCTTTATAAAGTCGACATGCTTGAGCTGAAACCCTCTCCTGACACTTGTATAGACACTGTAAACTCTGCCATTGAATTTGTACAACAAAGATATTTTCCTGAAGGTAAATATGCTAAATACACAGTATTTAAAAACTACCAAAAACCGAAAGGGAAAACTACCAAAGTTAACGTGAGTGTGGAGAACATTCCTGTCCCATTGGGTGTGGACTCAGATGCAGACAGGTCATTTACGAAGATAGAGGAGTTTCACACAAAGTCTAAAATGAATAGAAGATTCCTGCATTCAATAGGAGCGTCTGGTTTAATAAGCAATCTGCACCACTAAAATGTCAACACGGGGAAATCCCCCGTTCATATTTTCCTTTATAATCTCTGAATACTTCTCAGTCAGTCTCTTGGGCAGAGATTTAATGTATGAATTAAGAATTAAGAATAATTAAGAATTAAGAATAATTATTAAAAGTCGAAAACAAAAAATCGAGGGCCTTTCTGTAATACTGCTTGGCCCTGAGGACTTTAACCACCACTATGTTAAATAGAACCCAGACCAATAAACTTATCTATGAGTGGAAGTTATGTGGCAGATTCAGTAAATCCGAAACTCACTGAAAAAGCACTCCAGCTTAATAACCCTATTAAGACACGATACATGGATCCTGATGATTTTCACTGCACTGCACACGTATCTGTTGGAGGTCCAGATATGGAATATGAGAAAGAATGATTCAGAAAGTTGAATAAACCTGACAAGTTGGTATTGAGATGGTTATTTTGGGATGAGCACCACTGTGCTCTAGAGGGTGATTTGTCCTGTATTAGCATATGGGAGGACAGACCACAACAATTCCACATGTCTCTCTGTCCACTTGTTATGATTGTCCTTGAAAGGACATTGGGACATGGCTAAGTAGAGTAAAGTGAGAAAATGCCTGGCCCAAACGGCAGACCCAAAAGGTCTTCATCAATCACAAAGGTTTACAGTACATCTCTGAATTGGGTGGTTGTGATGGACAGGGTTGTGGGAGTGATCTTGGACAGGCCACAGGAAAATATGTAATATGTAAGGACTAAAAAAAATAAAATAAAAAGTGTCCTCACGTGTCATCAGACGCCTGTATCCAGAGTGACTTAAAATTAATTTCAATTTATACAACGGAACAATTGAGGGTTAAGGGCCTTGCTCAGGGGCCCAACAGTCAAAAGCTCCCATTAGCTCATGGAAAAGGCCTAGAGGCCCACAGTGCACTCCAGAAGCAGAAAAAGCATTTGAAAATTTAAGAAGAGCTCTACAAACTACTCCAACATTGGGCATTCTAGATCCTAAAAGGCAGTAGATAAAAAACAAGGTGAACTCAGACCAGAAGGATATTTTTCAGTTAAATTAGATCCCGTGACAGCAGGCGTGCCCATGTGTCTTAGAGCGATAGCCGCCACAGAAAAAGCTGTAAGCGCATCACATGACATTGTAGGATATAGTGAACTAATCCTGCTTGTATGCCATGCAGTCTCTCAGCTGTTGCATGACAGCAGCAATCTCTCTGTGATACAACACTCTAAAACACTGCTCTGTACTTAATCCTGCTTCTCCTTTACCCTCAGATGCTAATGGAGAACATCAAAATTGTATTGATGTTGAAAATGAAATTTGCAGTCCAGACCTGATTTAAAAGAAACATCATTAGAAAATCCAGACTTGGAATTGTATATGGATGGATCGGCATCCAGAGACCCAGATACAGGTCAGAACCATGTAGGTTATGCAGTAGTCACTCAACAGGACATATCATTGGCACAAGCAGTCCAATCTAATCTATCGGTGAGAGTAGCAGAACTCATCACCTTAACTGAAGCATGTACATTTAATTTAATTCAGTTTACTGGTATGGTGCTTTTAACAATTCCCATTGTCTCTATGCAGTTTTACAGAAGTATAGAAACAGAAGAGAGAAAAAAAGAAATGAATATATATATATATATATATATATATATATATATATATATATATATATATATATATATATATAAAATAAGGATTAGTTGAATATATTAATTCATTTATTTTAGTTAAAACTTAATTAAAAAAAGATTAACTTAAAATTTAATATACTATATATCTATCGCTATCCCTAATGAACAAGCCTGAGGTGACGGTGAGGAGGAAAAACTCCCTGAGATGATAAGACGAAGAAACCTTGAGAGGAACCAGGCTCAGAAGGGAACCTCATCCTCATCTGGGTGACACTCTACAGTAAATAGTGTAAATGTAAATAATGTCCTTTCTACAACAGTTTATAACAATGCAACCGAGAGCTCCTGAGGAACTAATGGGTCATCGTAAACTCTGAGTTCAGCACAGACCTGATTGCTGATAAAGACCAGACCATACAGCTGACTGACACAACACTGGTTCAAAAACATGTCAGCCTCCGGGCGGCTTCATCCACAACAATCCCATGAGACACTGATGACCATGAAGATCAATCCCTGGCAGGGAGACCACTGACAGTAGGTATGCATTTGGAGTAGCCCATGATTTTGGCACACTGTGGGGAAACAGAGGGTTTTTAACCTCATCATGCACGACGGTCTGATATCTGATCTCTTTAATGCTGTCCTCTTACTAAAAGCTGTTGCTGTTTGTAAACGTGAAGCTCACACTAATCATACTGATTTTATCTCACAGGGAAATGCCAAAGCAGAAGCTGCAGCAAAGACAGCAGCAAAGTGTTCAATACCTGAAACATGTCTAAGCTTTCTATTCCCACAGCCAAGCTAAAAGAATTGCAAACTATGCCACCAGACGAAACGTTTGCTTGGAAGAAAGCGGGGTGTGTGACAGAAGGTATGGCCCTGATGGTAAATTATTACTATGCTAAATTGACACACGATCAAGAGCTGGTGTCAAACGTCAGGATGGACAACAGTATGTCTAGGTTCTGGTTCACAAACGGCTTTAATAATTACTCACATTGCTACAGATTAACCATTTAAGCTACAAACACCACAGACACAGGTGTTAAAACCCCCATAGCACACATCCACCACCTGGAAGACCATTTTAACATCTACAGCTGCACTTCGTTGAATAGACGCCTAGCGAAGGGTAATGGTACAGTTTGGTTATAGACAGAGGCATTCCCAAACTCAAAACATGATGCAAGTGCGGAAGCAAAGGCACTGCTGACAGAAATTATTCCCAGGTGGGGAATTCCAGATAAAATAGGAAGTGACAACAGCACTAACAGATCTAACAGAGCTTCCAAGACCAATGGACCTGCCATGTGTTTTCTTGACCTTTATCCACACAGTTCAGTAATATACTTCAGTTTGTACAAGTTTATATTTAAGTTTATATAACACTTCATGTACTCTTTCGGTGCTATCTGTGTGAATCATGTGGATTTGAATATGACTGGGGTGACGTCTGAATATGATTGGGGTGACATTTAAACATGTTTATTGAGTAAATTTGATCAATTTTGTACATTATCTCTATAACGAGCTATGAGAAGTGTGTAACGAGTGTGTTGCTGTGTTACTGCACTCACCAGTTGGTTTGTAGCTTTAATAAAGAGTTTGGGGACATTAAGATCTTTTCAGCCTGAACTTCTGGATTCAGCAACTGCAATTTCTCAAAAACCTGAAAAAAAAATGACAGAACCAAAAACCTCAGTTGCAGTTTGGAGACACAGGTAACATCTTTTCTCCAAGTGCTTACAGTTAGAACAGAAAACGTGAACATACACAAAGCAATCATCTAGAGAACTCTACTGTGTTTCCTGCTGATAGCACCACAACTCACCTGGATCTGAATCTCATCACTCAGCTCCAGCTTGTTGCCCCACAAGTGCCCTGCTTCTGGAACAGTGGTTCGCACCACCACCTTCAGTCTGGTGCGACCTTTACTACTGCCCAATACACTCATGGCAAAATTATGCTCAGCAGAAAGTTTAATGGAGGCCTGCAGAAGGCGAGAGAGTTAAACAGAAAAAGATTCTTAGCATTTAAATGTTTCCCTGATTTAATAAAGAGAAAGTGAACAATCTAATTTAAGACTTTTTAAAGACATGTAGTAGCCCTCTAATTGTTTACAGAATCATTAAAGTTCATGAAAAGGCTAAAAAAGTTGTTTTTTTATTGGAATAGACCTAAGCTAACAAATGTCATGTTGGGACTCCAGCAGTCATGTCATCTTGTTGGGCAGCAGTTTAACTAGCTTTGTAATTCCATTGGAGAGAGTTTCAAAATGAGAAACTTGTCCATGGACGTTAATGTGAATCTGTTGGGGTCCTTTGACTAAAACACAGAGCAATATGATGGAGCACAGCTCAGACCGCTGGATGCTGTGGCTTACACACTCATGATGCAATGCAAAGTGGATGTTCAGTCTTGGTTTAACAGGATGCTTAGAGCTTTGTATTCTCTCTTTCACTGTGCACCGGCACGGACATAGGATGCTAATGTGACCAAGTACAAAAAATCCCCACCATAATTTTGTGGACACCGACAGCTTGAATTTGCCTGCAGTTGAAAGCTATTGAGCTCTGACCAGCTGTTGTCCTTTTGGGATCGACAGCCTCTTCATTTCCACCATCATCTGACACTATAACAAGGGTCCAATGTGACCCTCTCATTCGGGCAAAGTTTCACCATTTTTCACACTGGTGAATTAATTGCAAGTGGAATGAATAAACACTGCAGACTACAAATTTGCATCAAGGGCAATTATACACGTTTGTCCGAGGTGTTTCTGTCATGGTTGAGGCACCTGCCTCGTCCACCAGAGGGAACCTTCCTCCGAGTATTAGTAGTTTCCGGACTACGTTTCTCATAATCCTCCTACTGGGACTGATTACACTGCCACCTGCTTCCTATCAGCCACTTCCTATATAAGCCGAACTTGAACTTGACCCCAGTGCGAAGTCTCGATTGCTACGACTGCCATTCTGAGCATTTCCTGTTCCGTTTCTATTCCCAGTTTTGTCATCTATTTTCTGTACTACTGCCTTACTCCTGCCCTGACCTTCTGCCTGTTATCTGACCACATTTCTGCCCTGCTTACTCTGATGTGTTTGCTGTCATTGAACCCTGCCTGTCGATTTACAAGTGTGTGTAATAAAAGCTGTAAATGGATCCTCAGCCTTCTTCTTTACAGAAGACTTCAGTACCAAGCGATCCAGCAGCTGTCTCTCAGCTCGCAACGGAGCTGTCCGCCCAAGCCCAACAACTCGCTGGCCACCACCAGCAGTTGGTGCATCTTACCTCGCTCACAGGAGAACTCGTCACGGCGCTGCACAACTTGCGGGGAATCTCCGCAACAATCCCCACCAGCAACCACGTACGCAGCCGCCCCGATCGCTAATCCTCGACTCACCTTCCCGGACAAGTTCAACGGTGATCCCGGGAAGTGCAAGGGCTTCCTAATGCAGTGCTCGCTATTCGTGATGCAACAGCCCTCTCTCTACCCCACCGATGATAGCCAAATAGCCTTCGTGTGCACATTTCTCACTGGTAAGGTGTTAGAATGGGCTACAGCAGTTTGGAGGGAGATCAGAAGCGCGTTTCTTTGAACACTCCACTGGAGGAGAGAGCACAGAGGAGCGATTGCTAACCATCTCCCAGGGAGATTGCCCTGCCGCGGACTAAATGCCCATGCATTTCGTACCCTCGCCGCCCAGGCTGGTTCGGAGGAGAGACCCCTCTAGCTCCTTTACCGCAAGGGGCTGAACCGCAAGTTGCAAGTCGAGCTCGCCTGCCGGGACGAGGGGAGAAATCTGTCTGAGTTCATAGTTATCCATCCAGATAGACAACCTGATGAGAACTCGTCATGTGCCCACGCCGTCCCGCCTGAGAGCACCGACCCTATGCAGGTCGGGTACACTCATCTCACTCCCGAGGAAAGAGCGCAACGCATCCGTCGTCATCTGTGCCTGTACTGTGGGGAACCCAGGCATATGCTACCTACCTGCCCCACCAGACCTCCCAATAAGCGTAACACTCTGGTGAGTCTGAACATTTTCACCTCTCAATCACAGAACTGTGCCCAGGTTCATGTACAGTGTGAAGTGCAGGGAAGATATGTTGATCTTATGGCTCTTATTGACTCCGGCGCAGCGGGAAATTTTATGTCGAAGGAGTTCGCTAGACTCAATGGCATTCCGCTAACCGAATGCGTTTCTCCTTTGGCAGTGGAGGCGATAGATGGTCGACCTCTCGGAGGGGACAGATAAAGTTCATCACTCAAAACATCGGACTACAAGTGGGCATCTGTCACCGTGAAATCATCCATTTCAACATCATCCACACTTTTCACCACACTCTAATCTTGGGACTTCCATGGCTGAAAATTCACAAGCCGGTCATCTCATGGCACGAACCACGGATTACTAGCTGGGGCAGAACCTGCGCCCAGCACTCCCCGTCCGTTAAGGTACCGCTTGAACTCAACTCCATGACCACCACACCTACCGCCACCGACATTCCCAGCCTACCGGTGGAATATCTCGACCTTGCGGAAGCCTTCAGCAAAATCAGACCTACCAAACTGCCACCACATCGACATCAAGACTGCTGCATTGAGCTCCTGCCCAACACCATGCCACCTAAGGGGAGGACCTTCCCTCTATCAAAACCGGAGTCCGAGGCCATGAATGAGTATATCGAGGAGGGATTAAAGAAGGAGTTCATCTGACACTCTGTATCGCCGGCATCATCGGGATTCTTCTTCATGAAGAAGAAGGACGGAGGACTCTGACCATGCATCGATTATCACGCCCTGAATGAGATCACGGTTTCGTTATCCTCTTCCCCTCCTACCCTCGGCCCCGGAACAGCTCCGCAAAGCCAGATACTTTACCAAACTGGATTTGCGCAATGCCTATAACGTCATCAGAGAGGGAGTTGAATGGAAAACCGCCTTTTCTACCCAGTCCGGTCACTATGAATATTTGGTCATGTTGTTCGGCCTTTCTAACAGTCCAGCAGTGTTCCAGTCCTTCAGCAATGATGTGTTTGTGATATGCTGGACCACTGGGTTATCGTTTACATCGATGGCATCCTGATACACTCGGAGATGCTAGAGGAACACATCCAATATGTAAGGGCTGTACTGAAACGCCTGATCTGACACCAAATCTATGCCAAATCTGAGAAATGCGAATTCCATAAAACCTCAACCTACTTCTTAGACATCTCGGCCGAGGGGGTCGCCATAGATGACTCGAAGGTGCAAGCTGTGTTAAACTGACCATGACCACAAACCATTAAGGAGCTGCAGCGCTTCCTGGGGTTCGCTAATTTCTACCGCCGGTTCATCCGAGGATTCAGCACTATTGCAGCGCCGCACACTTCAATGACAAAGAAGACACAGTCTCGTCTCTCGTGGTCACCCGAAGCGGTCACGGTTTTTCGATGTTTGAAGGAGAGTTTCACCTCGTCTCCCATCCTTCACCACCCTGATCCGACCCGACCGTTCAACATGGATGCCTACAGCATAGGAATCGGAGTTGTTCTGTCACAACGCCAAGGGCCGGCTAATAAAATGTTTCCATGTGCATACTTCTCCCGAAAGCTGTCACCCACGGAATGCAACTACAACGTGGGGGACTGCAAATCATTAGCCATGAAGGCAGCTTTCGAAGAATGGCGCCACTGGCTGGAGGGTGCTCAGTATCCTTTCACCGTCCTCACTGTGTAACGTGTCTGTCTGTTTCCCCTTGTTTCTGTCTGCCGTCTCTCCCTGATGTTAATTGTTGACCCCGCAACCCTATCTGTTACCATGGACACTAATTACATTCAATCTCTTCCCCAGGTGTTTTGTCTTAGTCCTTGTCTGTCTCTGTTTTGTGATTGGTTCTCGTTCACCATATATACTCTGTCTGTTCACTTCAATGTTGTTGGTCGTTTTTGGTGTTTGGTGTATGCTGTTCTCTGCTCCTGTTCTCTGCTCCTGTTCTCTGCTCTCTGTTCCTGTTCTCTGCTCTCTGTTCCTGTTCTCTGTTCCTTTTCAGTGTTATGACCTGTTTTGCCTGCCTGTTTCTGTTTCGTGCCGTGTTCTGCCTTGTGTTGCCTGCCTGGTCATCTGTGTTCATTAAACAGAAAACTGCATTTGGATCCCCACTCGCCTTTTGTCTCACCGTGTCACAGCGTGACACACTGTCACAAAAATCTCGATTATCTACGCGCTGCCAAACGGATGAACACCCGCCAAGCACAATGGGCCATGTTCTTTACACGCTTCCAGTTTACAGTCACCTACAGACTGGGATCCAAGAACACAAAAGCCGATGCCCTGGTGGCCGTCGCTGTCCGAAGACACACGGGACTTCGTCAAGGACTGTACCGTCTGCAATACCTCGAAAGCCTCCCATCAGCTCCCTGCCAGACTGTTACAGCCTCTACCAATCCCACAGCGACCCTGGTCTCACATAGCCATCGACTTCGTCACCGATCTGCCACAAGTCAACAATTACACAGTAATTCTCACCGTCATAGACCGTTTTTCGAAAGCATGCTGTCTGATTCCTCTGCCTAAACTCCACACAGCATTCAAAACTGCTGAAACCCTCTGCAACTTCGTGTTCCATTTTTTCGGTTTACCCGAGGACATCGTTTCCGACAGGGGCCCCCGGCTCACATCCCAAGTCTGGGTGGACTTTTTCAAGCAGTTGAACATTAATGTCAGTCTCACCTCGGGTTACCATCCACAAGCCAACGGGCAGATATAGCACATGAACCAAGAGCTCACTTGTTTCCTCCACTCATACTGTCAAAACAATCAGACCGATTGGAGAAGGTACCTCATGTGGGCGGAGTATGCTCAAAATTCCCTAACCAAATCAGCTACCGGCATCACTCCTTTCCAATGCATGCTCGGCTATCAACCTCCCTTATTGACCTCCCTCGCTGCTAAAACCCGTGGTGGTCCAGAAGGGGAACGAGAGGAGGTGGCCGATCCATCAGGTCCACCGCCCCTGCTGGTCAGTGGCGAGGAAGCTTACCAGGTCCACTATCTGCTGGATTCCAGATGCCAGAGAGGCTCTGTCATGGTTTGGACACCTGCCTCATCATCCGATCACCACCAGAAGGAACCTTCCCTTGAGTATTAGTAGTTTCCGGACTACGTTTCCCATAATCCTCCTACTGGGACTGATTACACCACCACCTGCTTCCTATCAGCCACTTCCTATATAAGCCAAACTTGAACTTGACCACACTGCGAAGTCTCGATTTGCTACGGCTGCCATTCTGAGCTTTTCCTGTTCTGACTCTATTCCCGGTTTTGTCATCTATTTTCTGTACTACTGCCTTACGATTGTTTTCCGCCTGCCCTGACCTTCTGCCTGTTATTCTGACCACGTTTCTGCCCTGCCTACTCTGTTGTGTTTGCTGTCATTGAACCCTGCCTGTTGAATTAGTGTGTGTAATAAAAGCTGCAAATGGATCCTCAGCCTTACAACACTTCTTTACAGTTTTTCTCACCACTACAATACTGAAACACAATGTTTTATATAATGCTGTAAAGTCCAGCGTCTGTCCTGATGTTCTCTCACCTCTGAATGGCGATTGTGGACGTCCAGGATGTCTCTCTTGGTTACGCTCCAGTGGAATGTGAGTCCTGGCAGAGCGTCACCGAAGGAGACCGGCATCTCGCTGCTCGTTAAACCCGTCACGTACACTGGCATCTACAGCAAGACAAAATTTTTTTTACAACTGTTCTCTTTTGTACTGTGTGATTTTAATAAAATGGTTTAAAGTCACCTAAGACTTAAAGTGGCCTTAATTTAAACACCTTTATACTGATTAACTATAAACCATATACTTATGTTCATTAATATGCTCATTTCTAAGGATTGTCTACGTTCCTGTCGTTCATAATAACAAGACAAGAGTAGAGAATCATTATACAGAATGAATCTTCTTACCAAAAATATTGGTGTTTATAGACTAATCTAGAGGCATTGCCATGTAGTCTCAATCTGTCATGTCATTACATGTCAGTTTTGGACCAATCATGAGTGAGGTTTCACAACAGTGACTTGTTGTTACCAGTAAAGATGAAACCTTTCATGTAACAGTGTGAATACTGAATATTCATAAATGACAGAATTATAAATGAGAATAAAGGCATTTAGCATTTCTGGTATTTAGCAAGCTCCCTTATACAGAGTCACTTACAATCTATACAACTGACAATTGAGGGTTAAGGGCCTTGCTCAGGGGCCTAGAAGTGGCAGTAGGGTTGCAAAATTCCGGGAATTTTCAAGGCTGGAAACTTTCCATGGGAATTAACGGGAATATATGGGAACTAACTGGGAATTTTAAAAAAAAAGCCTATAACAAGGAACTTAAATGTAGTTAAAAAAATCTTGCAGCATAATTTTGTGTAAAACTACAAGCTTTAATGCAATTTAAGTTGAATTTGTACCCTGCGTTCCTCGGTTACTTGCACACAGCACACTGCTTACTGGAAGGCCATTGAGGCCAAACCCCCTGCATGTACTTGCATTCTTCCATAACATGCACAGTAACACTTTATTTGAGTGTCATTTAACTAGTTGCTTATTAGCATGAATATTAATAGAATACTGGCTATTTATTAGTACTTATTAAGCACATATTAATGCCTTATTCTGCTTTGCCTTATTCTACATTCTTAATTGTACCCAAAACCTAAACGTAATAACTACCTTACTAACTCTTAATAAGCAGTAAATTAGGAGTGTTACCACATGCACAGATAATTTCATGAAACTCTCCCACACACTCAATCACCCTGAAATAAAAAACATCTATAAAATAATATTTATTACAATTATTAAGTTTATGATGTTTATTACAAGCGTAATAATGTTTATTATGCTTTTGTATTACTCAATGAAATCCTTGTTTGTATATGATATACATTTCCATATATTTCAAATTAACTCCCATAAATTTCCACAAATTCCCGTAATGTTTCCGATTTAGAATATTTCCAAAATTCCCCAGATTAAATTCTTGTGGAAAGTTTCCGGAAATTTACCGGAAACCTTCCGCCCCTTTGCAACCCTAAGTGGCAGCTTGGTGGAGCTGAGAATCGATCTCATGACCTTCCGATTAGGGAAGGGTAGAAATGTTTAACTGTTTTAATAGCTTTATGGATGTTAGAAGACATTGTTTTACATATTTGGTGTAGTCTAAAATTTCAAGTTTTAAATAATTTTTAATAAAATGCATTCTATCTGAAATCCCTACTGAGGTTTTAAAGTTATACAACGCTTCACCTACAGTCCAATCCAGAGAAAGTAATGATCAAAGGACTTATTGTTGTTAATAAGGAGGTAAATGAGTCTGGTTACCATGGTGCCGGTCTTCATCCTGGTGACGGGCGCTTGGATCCGAACGCTTTTCAGCTGCACCACTGCCACCTGCACTTGATCCTGTAAACATCCACCATGTTAATGGTTTTAAATCATGACTAATTTACTGTAGATAATAAGACATGCAAAAGGTGAAAAGCAGGTTTGATGCAGAAGCCCAGAAGAGAATGAGGCGTGATACCTGTGAGATCACCACTAGCTTCCCGCTTTCAGGCTCAATGGCTTGTACGACTCCTGTAACTGCCATGTTGCCCACGGCGACGCCTCGAACCAGACCGATGTTGTTAACTGAAGCAATGTGTGGGTCACTTAAAGAGAACAGGATGTTGGACTGAGGCTGTGGACCTCCTTCTGATGTGATCTGAAATTTGGTAGACAGAAGAGATTAATCATCATCATGTTTAGGGATTATTCATAAGGACAGGAACCACACTGATTTAGGTTTCACACTGCAAGCACATTAATACTATAGACTCTACAATAAAATAACTAAATAAAAGCTCTGGCACAAAACGTATTCACTCACCTGCATCACTGCCCCAATGATCATCGTCACCTTCCTTGGGAGCAGTTTGAAAGGTGGGAAAACCTAAAGACAAAGCAACAAATAAATCAATCACAACGCGTCAATGTGCTCCAACAGAACTGCTATAAAGAAGCATTGAAAGCTTTACCTCGATTTGTTGTGGTGAGGATGTGATTTCTCTCCCGTTTTTATCTGTCAGGACAGCAGAGATACTAGTCTGACCGATCACCAAGCCTTTGACCAGGAACGTAGCCGTGTCCTTCTCATAGTGCTCTGATAAAGGTCTGTTAATGAAGGAGGATTTTATTATAAAAATAAGAAAAAAAAAAACAGTGTCAGTATAAATACTACACATTTCGTTTTACACTCACTGCAGAGACACGATGGATGATGCAGCTTTCAGTTTCAGATTCATGTGAGAAAAATATTTGGCAAGAAACGGCTTTTTGTTGTCGTCCAAAACTCGGACGTAGGCTCTCACGGACTTCCCGATCTCCACCTGACAAAACAGTAATAATAAAAATATATTCAACATACATCACATCACTGTAAATCAATTGAACAATTCACCAGAGGGGGCGCTATACACAATGAACTAACAACCATTAATGAGACAAAAGGAACTGCCTAAGACACTCAAAACTGTACTGTTAACCAGGAGTAGATTTGTTTACATCTTTCTGTCAATTTCTCTAATTAATTAGCAACTGATACATAAGAATAATGAAAAGTGAAGGTCAGCTGCTCCTCACCTTATCCATTACATGCATATAAACCTTCTGGATGTCTGAAATGTGCACTGTGGTTGTGGCAGGGGCAGGAAAAGTTAAGCAGAGGTCATGGATCATCACCTGGAGGACACCAGGGTGCATTGGAACCACCTGGATGTTATACACCATGAGAGGAACAGATGGACTTCAGGGAAACTTCATTAAAGGTAATGAATAAATCAATATAAATTCATGTGGTTTAATGTAAATAAATAAATAAATAAATAAATGTGGGAGTTTAAACTACAGAAAAGTTCACTGTAGAAGTTTATATTAATCTGGAACAGATGAAACCCAGGTGCTGGGCCTCAGTCCCATCCTCGGACAGAAGATAAACCCACCTCAGCAGTTCCCCGAGACTCCTGAAACTCCACATTAGCGATTCCCTGAACACTGCTATTGATGAAGAAATAACCAGAGCCTTCCTGCAGCAGGAGCATGAGCTGCCTCACAACAAAACATGAGCATTAGTGCAAGACATTTAATGTAGCTCATAGGAAAGGATTAGAGAGACCTTAAAGTATTAAAATCACATGATAGTAAGTACAGACTATTAAAAGTTCAAGTATTACTGAGAGATGTACAGAGACACTACAGGGGACACTGAGGGACATGTCAAGTGTAATAATTACCCGAACATCAGGGTGATTATAAATGGAGACAGACTGTGGGGTCACAGTCACATCCTCAACCAACAGCAGGTCCAATGTAGCAGAGACCACCATTAGGGGCTCAAACTGAGAGAGAGAGAGAGAGAGAGAGAGAGAGAGAGAAAGAGAGAGACAGAGAGAGAGAGAGTCAGAGAGACAGAGTGAGAAAGAGAGAGAGGGACTTTTTTGACTTTTTCAACACTTTATTTACAAAAGTCACATATCATAATTCATGGTGACTTAATAAGATAAATAAATAAATAAATAAATAAATAAATAAATAAATAAATAAATAAAAATTTCAAAAAACCCTTATGAGTAAATTAAAATCAAGGTCCGTCACGTTGCCCGGTAAGGCGCAACCGGGGCCCCGCCCTGGAGCCAGGAACGGGGTTGGGGCTCACATGCGAGTGCCTGGTGGCCGGGTCTTGCCCCACGGGGCCCGGTCGAGCTCAGCCCGAAAGAGCGACGTGGGGCCGATCTCTTGTGGCGCCACCACCTGCAGGAGAAACCGTAAGGGGCCGGTGCAATGTGGATTGGGTGGCAGTCGAAGGCGGGGGCCTCGGCGACTCAATCCCCAGACACGGAATCTGGCACTAGGGGCATGGAATGTCACCTCGCTGGGGGGGAAAGAGCCTGAACTGGTGCGGGAGGTTGAGAGATACCGACTAGATATAGTTGGGCTCACCTCCACACACAGCTTGGGCTCTGGAATTCAACTCCTTGAGAGAGGCTGGACTCTCTACTACTCTGGAGTTGCCCATGGTGAGAGCTGGTGTGGGCTTGCTCATAGCCCCCCAGCTGAGCAACCATGTGTTGGAGTTCACCCCGGTGAACGAGAGGGTCGTTTCCCTGCGCCTTCGGGTCAGGGATAGGTCTCTCATGGTTATTTGTGGTTATGGGCCAAATGGCAGTGTAGAGTACCCAACCTTCTTGGCGTGTCTGGAAGAGGTGCTGGAAAGTGCTCCGACCGGGGACTCCGTCGTTCTACTGGGGGATTTCAACGCTCACGTGGGCAGTGACAGTGACACCTGGAGTGGCGTGATTGGGAGGAACGCCCCCCCCCCGACCTGAACCCGAGTGGTGTTCTGTTATTGGACTTCTGTGCTGGTCACAGTTTATCCATAACGAACACCATGTTCAAGCATAAGGGTGTCCATCAGTACACATGGCACCAGGACACCCTAGGTCGGAAGTCGATGATCGACTTTGTGGTTGTTTCATCTGACCTCCGGCCGTATGTCTTGGACACTCGGGTAAAGAGAGGGGCGGAGCTGTCAATTGATCACCACCTGGTGGTGAGTTGGATCTGATGGCAGGGGAGGAAGTTGGACAGACATGGCAGACCCAAACGTACTGTGAGGGTCTGCTGGGAACGTTTGACAGAGTCTCCGGTCAGAGAGATCTTCAACTCCCACCTCCGGCAGAGCTTCAATCAGATCCCGAGGGAGGTTGGAGACATTGAGTCCGAGTGGACCATGTTCTCCACCTCCATTGTCAACGCGGCCGCTCTGATCTGTGGCCGTAAGGTCTCCGGTGCTTGTCGTGGTGGCAATCCCCGAACCCGGTGGTGCACCCCGGAAGTAAGGGATGCCGTCAAGCTGAAGAAGGAGTCCTATCGAGCCTGATTGGCTCGGGGGACTCCAGAGGCAGCTGATAGGTACCGAAAGGCCAAGCGAGCTTCAGCCTGGGTGGTCACGGAGGCAAAAACTCGGGTCTGGGAGGAGTTCGGTCATGCCATGGAGAAGGACTATCGGTTGGCCTCAAAGAAATTCTGGCAAACCGTCCGGCACCTCAGGAGGGGGAAGCAGTGCCCTGCTCACACTGTTTACAGTGGGAGTGGGAATCTGCTGACTTCGACTGGGGACATCCTCGGACGGTGGAAGGTATACTTTGAGGTTCTCCTCAACCCCCACGACATGTCTTCCAATGAGGAAGCAGAAGGTGGGGGCTCAGTTGTGGACTCGTCGATTCCCCAAGCTGAGGTCACTGAGGTAGTTGAGAAGCTCCTCAGTGGCAAGGCACCGGGGGTGGATGAGATCCGCCCTGAGTACCTGAAGTCTCTGGATGTTGCGGGGCTGTCTTGGTTGACACGCCTCTGCAACATCACATGGAGGTTGGGGACAGTGCCTCTGGACTGGCAGACTGGGGTGGTGGTCGTGGAACACTGGACCATCTCTATACCTTCACCAGGTTGCTGGAGGGTTCATGGGAGTTTGCCCAAACAGTTCACATGTGTTTTGTGGGTCTGGAGAAGGCATTCAACCGTGTCCCTCGTGGTGACCTGTGGGGGGTGCTCTGGGAGTATGTGGTCTGGGGCCCCTCTGTTAAGGGCTGCCCGGTCCCTATATGACCGGAGCAGGAGTTTGGTTCGCATTGCCGGCAGTAAGTCAGACTTGTTCCCGGTGCATTTTGGACTCCGGCAGGGCTGCCCTTTGTCACCGGTCCTGTTCATCACTTATATGGACAGGATTTCTAGGCACAGTATGGGGCCGGAGGGTGTCCGGTTTGGGGACCACAGGATTTCGTCTCTGCTTTTTGCAGATGATGTTGTCCTGCTGGCTTCCTCAAACCAGGACCTTCAGTGTGCACTGGGACGGTTTGCAGCCGAGGGTGAAGCGGTGGGGATGAGAATCAGCACCTCTAAGTCCGAGGCCATGGTTCTTAGTCGGAAAAGGGTGGCTTGCCCTCTTCAGGTTGGTGGAGAGCTCCTGCCTCAAGTGGAGGAGTTTAAGTATCTTGGGGTCTCGTTTACGAGTAAGGGAATGACGGAGCGGGAGATCGACAGGCGGATTGGTGTATCTTCTGCAGTGATGCGGTCGATATACCGATCTGTTGTGGTGAAGAAAGAGCTGAGCTAAAAGGCGAAGCTCTCTATTTACCGGTCGATCTACGTTCCTACCCTCACCTATGGTCATGAGCTTTGGGTCATGACCAAAAGGACGAGATCCCGGATACAGGCGGCCGAAATGAGTTTCCTCCGCAGGGTGGCTGGGCGCTCCCTTAGAGATAGGGTGAGGAGCTCGGTCACTCGGGAGGAGCTCAGAGTAGAGCCGCTGCTCCTCCACATCGAGAGGAGTCAGCTGAGGTGGCTCGGGCATCTGTTTTGGATGCCTCCTGGACGCCTCCCTGGGGATGTGTTCCGGGCATGTCCAACCGGGAGGAGGCCCCGGGGAAGACCTAGGACACGCTGGAGGGACTATGTCTCTCGGCTGGCCTGGGAATGCCTCGGTATTCCCCTGGAAGATCTGGAGGAAGTGTCTGGGGAGAGGGTAGTCTGGGCATCCCTGCTTAGACTGCTGCCCTCGCGACCCAGCCCCGGATAAGCGGTAGAAGAAGAAGAAGAAGAAATAAATAAATGTTTTCTACATTGATTAAACATGAGTGATTAGTTTAATTCTGGTGCAAAGTTCACCAGCAGGGCATGGATGTTTGCCAGCATTGTTTTCACATGCTCTACAGAACCTTCCCAGTTCTTATGTAAAAACTCATCGCTCCCCAGGTAGACACCCAAGTTTTTAAAACCGCCTCTTTTCCACATTAGGCCTCCTGGCAGTGAAGGATCCCAACCTCACCACTCACCAACTAAAATGTATTCACTTTTACCCCAGTTGACTTTAGCAGAAGATAAAAACAGAAAGTCCTTTAAAGTGTCAGTTAAAAACTTTGCATCATTGTTTGTGTTTATCATAACTACCAAGTCATCTGCGTAAGCTGACAAGCATATGGAGACATTAAAATGTGGAATATTAAAACCAGAGAGATGACTCCTTAACTTGTTTAAGAGGTTCATTAGCCAGAAAGTACAACAAACCTGAGAGGGAACAGCCCTGCCTGATCACTTTGTACACTTTAAAAGGAGCACATAAACCACCGGTGACCTTCAGTACACTCTCAAATTCATTGTACAACACCCTGATCATGGTTTTGAAACCAGGGTTGAACCCAAAGCTTTCCAGCACCTTCCACAAGTATTCATGCTCAACCCAGTCAAATGCCTTTTCCTGGTCTAGGAAAATCAGGCCAGTCCTTAAGCCCAATAGCCTGGAGATGTCCAAGGTGTCATGAATTAGACATATATTGTCAAAAATAAACCTGCCAGACACACAGTACGTCTGGTCCTGGTGAATGATCTGCTCCATCACCTAACAAATGCTGTAGTGCCAAATGCTTTAAATGTAAATGATCTGCTCCATCACCTTTGTCAGTCTCGATGCTAATGCTTTTGACAGCAGCTTGCAGTCGGTGCACAGTAGTGACACCGAACGCCAATTTTTCAGGTGGGTCAGGTCTCCCTTTTTAGGCAGCAGAGTAAGGACTCTCCTGCAGTTTGATGAGAGCTGACCACCTCTCATGCTGTCCTGTAGGACCTCCAACACATCCTGCCCTATTACTGCCCAGAACGCCTTGTAGAATTCTGCAGGGAGACTGTCTATTCATGGTGCCCGCCCGCTCTGCTTGCCTTGGAGAGCTTCCTGAAGCGCAGCCATTGCCAGATCCCTGTTCATCTCACTGGCCATTGACTCTGAGAGCTTTGGCAGGTCATTAAGAAAACTCTCCTCCACTACCTGTGCCCCTGTCCGCTCACTGCTATACAGCTTTGAATAGAAGCTAATTCTCTGCTGGCGAATTTCAGCGGGCTCTGACACGAGATCCCCTGATTCTGTTCACACAGCATGCATAAATCTTTTCTGTCCATTATTTTGTTCCTTCCGACCTTCATTTAAAACCATAAATGCCAATCTCCTGAAAGACACCAAGTGCTTAATTAGTGGGGACTTACAGCCGAGTGAGATTTTCTTCATGGGGAAGATGGGTCGGCCGTACCGAGAAAGCTCTTTTAAAATTGACTCATCACTAATAAAAGGAGGGACATTTGATAGCATGACTTTTTTCAGGAGAACTGAGGGGAGAATCCAGGATAGATTCGTTATTTATAACAATTCCTTTCTGGACCAGTTTAGTTACTTTGTCAACATGATTGAGAAACACAACGATAGCACTGTTCATGCGTGAGGCAGAAACAATGTTCTCATGTCCCACCACATCTCCTATCACAAAGGCACGCTAGAATACACACACTAGATTATTCCTAGATGTTTTTTAGGAAAAACTTGCGAAAAATCGGCGAAAGAATTGGAAAAATGCCAACTGCTCTCACACACTACACACGCCATGCTCACTCTTCCACCATGTATGCGCAGAGAGAGACAGAGAGAGAGAGAGAGAGAGAGAGAGAGTCAGACACAGAGGTTAATTCAGTCCAAAGCCACTCCCTGTTCACCTTAACATTTTTACATAGGCTAAAAATGAAGTGTGTAATTAACACAGTTAAACACTAACAAACTTCTTTAGATAATTAATGGAGGCTGATCTGTAACACAGACATTAACATAAAGTGTCTTTTAAAGCACCAGCAGAGGAAGTGGTTTGCGTGACTGATGTTACTCTGTGCACTTACACTGTTTTTGTGGCCTTCTGAAAACGCTAACGGTCTGAATTTGTTTATTGTTGTTAGCTGTTGCCAGTAGCAACCAAAAGATCTGCGGTGACAATACAGCACAACACGTATACCCTAAACACACACTTCCTCCTCTGCCAGCTTAAAAAGGAAGCAAAACTAGTACAAGTTCGTGTGCATGTGTGTGTGTGTGTGTGTGTGTGTGAGAGAGAGAGAGAGAGAGAGAAAGAAAGAGAGAGAGAGAGAGAGAGAGAGAGAGAGAGAGAGAGAAACTTACCCCTGTCAGAACAGCCGCTGTCTTCAGGTGAGATGTCTGGTAGCCCAGCGCACTCACAGTGATGGCTGCTACACCTGACTCATGATGAACAAACACCATCTGACGTCCTGCACATGAAACACACACACTCTATCAGAAAATAATTCTCATTCAGTATCATTTCACACCGAGAACCGAACCCTGCAGTACCGTGAAGCTTCTTCTGCTTGGTGTTGGTCTCCTCACTGACGTACAGCTCCATGGGCTTGTTGGGCTTGATGCTGGCCAGCGCTGCTTTGGACGACTCCCACATCATACTCAGAGAGCTAAAGTTATCAAACCTTCTTCCTTGCTGGTCAAACGCCACCACGTCCAACTCTGGGTTCCGGTAATTAGACACAGGAGCCTGAATGATAAGAAGGAGACATCAGTAAAGAGACAGGACAGAACAGGGAGAAGACAGATTGTGCCTGCCGCACACCATAGTAGAGAGAGAGAGATAATAAAGAGAGAGAAGTACCACTTGTTCGTTTTGCTGCAGCAGGGGGCAGGCCAGGTCGAGCTGAGAGGTGGTGTAGACAGGGACAAGTGCCAGGCGTGATGGAGGAGCGCACACAAACTTCACTACCGCGGTCTCCACGGCAGGAAAGGGATTAGTGAGAGTCGGCTGATTCCCCATGGTCACTGCCAACACCTGGAGCACCAAGGAACAGGAAATACATCAGTACACACTCGCTCATTCGCACCACAGTAAAGCAAAGCTCTAGCAAGGACAGACCTGCTCCCCGAGGGCACGACACGACGCTCTGACATGGTGGGTGAAGTAGTTACGGGACGTCGGGCCTGATAGCGTCAGTGTGACACTGTTAGTGTCCTCAGCTGTCAGGTTTCTGAAAAACTTGGAAGGTTCAAGAATCCATGGCTTCGGTCCACCCTCAAAAATCATGTCTTTAGATGAGCCGAGAGTAACGAGAGCAACGGACACTGGATCTACTGCCTGAGAGAGAGAGAGAGAGAGAGAGAGAGAGAGAGAGAGAGAGAGAGAGAGAGAGAGAGAGACAGAGAGAGAGATACACACACACACACACACACAGACAGAGAGGGAGTGAGAGAAAGTGTGTGTGTGTGTGTGTGAGAGAGAGAGAGAGAGAGTGTAAGAGAGAGAAAGAGAGAGAGAGAGAGAGAGAGAGAGAGAGAGAGAGAGACAGAGAGTGTGTATGTGTGTGAGAGAGAGACAGAGAGTGTGTGTGTGTGTGTGTGAGAGAGAGAGAGAGAGAGAAAGACAGAGACAGCCAGAGAGAGTGTTTGTGAGTGAGAGTGAGAGAGAGAGAGAGAGAGAGAGAGAGAGAGAGATCATATACTTGCACAAGTCACATAAAAAAACAATCAGAGTGACTCAATAACTATATAACTAAATAAATAAGAGTATTAAAATAACTCAAATAAATTAGGTTAACTGATAATAATAATCATCATTAGCTTAGCTCTGGTGCAAATGTAGCCAGGTGTAATAATGAGAAACCCTATTTAGCTGTCTAACCAAGTCAAGAAAGGGTTAACTTTTATTTCATAGCATTGATTTACTTTTAAGTGAGTAAATGGGTGAACTCTATGAGGCAGTGAGCTGACCAATCAGCTGCTAGCTAGGCTACATTACAGTTACGCCTCTAGTGTCGTTTCTGTACGTTTCTTTTGGCGCCAGCACTCAAGCATAGGAGGCTGTTATCCACTTGGTAAGACTAAAAAACGACATGGAGTTAATTAAACCAGTCCTATAATTATTATTGCTTATTCTGACTACACTGTTTTGTAATAGAGTGTAAAATACAGCTGTGCCTGAACCCGCTGGTTGTCAGGGCAGTGATTTCCGCTAAAATGGTGAGTTGCCTATCTGGCGCTAGGCCTTTGAGTTCGCTAGCATTCATGCTAATAGGCTAGGCTTTTGATGCCTATTTGTGTTTAAGCTAGTCTGTTGAGTTTACTATGAGTTCGCTAGCATTTATGCTAATCGCGCTAATGAGTAAATCAATGCGAAAGTGTTGATCGTGTAAAGCAAAGGTAGAGAGCCTGCTGTGTTCATATGCTAATAGGGTAATTAGCCACATTTAGGATAACAGAATCCTGGTTAATGCTTGTGCAACCAAAAAGAGAAATTATTTTGTTGTGTTTATAAAAAGAAATGTTAAATGGTTAGTTTGTTAAATTAATGATGTTAACAATTTAATTGTGGTCACTGGGGGTTAATGAGGTATATTTTTAGTGCATTCTTTCCACTGTTACCGGTGCAGAGGGGGGGGGGGGGGATAAATAAGCACGCTGACCCTTTAATGCCTCTAATTTAAAGTTCAATTCATGTAGTTTAGTCTTCATACTGTTAATGTTACTAAGGTTTCATAAAACTTGAATTTGAAATGTGTTTTATATGAAGGATGCAATTTTTGATGTATGTACTTTTGATACTAGAGAGAAATTCATGTTTTGATATCTGAGAAGAAACACATGAGCTGTTGTACAACCAAAGAGAGATTTTTATATTGCATTGTACTGTAGGTATGCTGAAATATGAAATCATTGTATTTTGTAGCAGTCCATTTATTCACGGAATGGTAATTGAGAGAAATGATTTGGCCTTATTTATAGGTCAGGTTTTGGTAGAGAGTTGGAAACATCGTGCAGAGATCCATTCCATGGAGTGGTACAGATCTACATGTTCCAGACAATTGCCAGAGATTCATAGATTCCCAGTCCAGGTGGCTGGGGGGGCGAGCCAACCGTGTTTGTGATTCTGACTTAGGACGAGTCTCCAAGATCATCATCTTCATCTACTTGGTGGTAATAATCTCTATGTAAAGCACTTTGAATGACCTCTGTGTATGAAATGTGCTATACAAATAAACTTGCCTTGCCTTGCCTTGCTAGGATGAACACTAACATAAACTAAAAAAAAGGGCCCCAACGATAGAAACTGAACTCTTGTCAACAAAAGCAAGTGGAACCAATAACGAACTGAGCTCAAATAAATGGAAAAAAGTTGTTTTTTTTTATGTGTGCGCTTCATTATTTTAGTTTGCTATTTTTCATAAATGTGTTCTTTTTATATGTATGTACCATCCCTGTAAAATTAATACAGGTTATGCAAACTGTCATTCTAGTGTGGTATTCATTTTAATTGGCATTCAATTCTCAGGCTTTTAACAATTTAGAGTTTTCTGATTCTGGTCCAAATTCTAAGACTACATTAGACTAGTAAACCAATGTACCTCCTTATTACTACGCCGTAAGGAAGGGTTACATAATTGGCGAGCCAGCCAGGAGCCATTGAATATCAATATTGAAGGAATATTCAAAATGGACTTCATACAGAAGTCAGGTGTTAAATTTCTAAATGCAGTGATCGTTAGTGGGGTAATCCAGGTAGCAGATCAGGATGAGCAAGTTGTTGACTTCCTTAAAAAGTATGGTTCCATTGAAAAAGCCCTTCTCGTTGATGATTCTAAATCCGAATTTTACCTAAACCTGATCATTGAGTTTTCGAGCGGTCTAGCTTTAGTGAACCACTTTTGCCATACACATACACAGTGCAAGGTGATCCATGTGCTAAATATGTTGTAAAAGCATTAAGCAGTGTGTACACTACACGAATTGCCAGTAACGTTACAAAAACATATCTGGCTGAGTTAAAGGGCTTAGCCAAGCTAAGTGGCAAAGACTTTGGTGAGGTGTTGAAAGAGATGATGTCTCAGATTGGTGAAGATATTGAAGCTATGAAATTCATTGACCTAGAAGTCTCCCCTTTACATGTTGAGACCCCAATTGTGACACTTCAATATCCTACCCCCAAAGATCAACAGCCCCTCGTCTCTCTCTTGGAGGCCACACTGGAAGAAAATTGTAGTATCACTGATTCAGTCCTGTTAACTAATGGAGGGAAAGCTCCATCCCTTTCAGTGAGTGATATAAACCCAGCAGAGATACAAAGGGTGGTGGTTGAGCATATTGTAAGGAGGGAAGATGTCAGCCCACACTTGCAATCTCCAGTGAGGCTTTGTTCCTTCTCTGGAAAGATTCCCAGACCCAATAACGAAGCTGATAATGACACTTGGCTGGCGCTCACACATTGAACTGCTTTTAAATGATCCCAGCATGTCTCATATTCAGATCTCAAGAAGAATTCTTGAATGTTTACTTTGGCCTGCAGCCGACGTGGTCAAAGGGCTACGGCCAGGATCACCCCCACTGCTTACCTGCAGCTCTTGGCCTTTGGTACGGTTGAGGATGGGGAAGAACTTTTGCCCAATTTATGAACACCCTTCAAGATCCGGGTGAGAAACCCTCCACTTATCTTCATAGATTGCAATTAGCATTGAATCTAGCTGTGAGAAGGAGTGGGACTGCACCTGCCGAGGTAGATAAACACCTACTCAAACAGTTCTGTAGGGGATGCTGGGACAATTCTTTGTTTTCGGCCCTGCAACTTGTGCAGAAGAAAAGCAATCCCCCTTCAATCATTGATGTCTTGCTGTTACCAAGAACAGAAGAGGTCAGACAGTTAGCAAAAGTTAGTCGCATGAAGAAACACATTGGCCCCACTAGGCAACGTGGCCAGCTTCAGCTCCAAAGTGCGTGGGCCTGTGGAGAGTTAAAAGCGAAGTCAGAGGCCAGTCTCAGTGTTATTGAGGATCTTGGGAGGCAAGTAGCCAGTTTACAGAGCCAATTAACCTACTTTATGGCACAGAAAAAGACAAAGGGGCCTGATAACAGGGGAGCAGCAGGGAAAAGTCCAGGCAAAGTACAAAACCTAATCAGTGCTACCACAGACATGTTAAAACAGACCAAGAAAAAGCAGACTAGCAGACCCAGGCCTTGGTACTGCTTTAACTGTGGAGAGGATGGGCACATTGCCCCAGTTTGCACAGACAAGGCAAACCCTGCTTTAGTAGCTGAAAAGAGAAAGCAGTTAGAGGAGAAGCAGCACAGGTGGGAAACACAAAACAGTCTCACCTTACCTTTTAAACGACTAGCAGTTCCTGTTGTGGGACAAACAGGGGCTGAAGAGAGACAACAACGTCCCTCAGACAGAAACAGCAAAGGCAAGGTTGAAGTATATGCTAGTCTAAAGCATGCAAGTAAGAACCACCCTTTTAAACTTCCTAAGGGGTTGGTTGGCACCAAGAGTTCAGCTCAGTCAACATAAAAGGTGAAGAATTAAACTGCTTACTTGATACGGGTTTCCAAGTAACAACAGTTCCCCGGTCATTTTATGAACAGCACTTTTCAGAGCAGGAGAATAAGCCACTACATGATCTTTTGGAGGTGGAAGGAGCAAATGGACAGTCCGTACCCTATTTGGGTTACATAGGAGTGACTGTAACTTTTCCAAAAGAGTTTATTGGAGCGTCAATAGATGTACATACTCTTGCTTTGGTTGTTCCTGGCATGCGAGCCACTTCACAGTCTTTTGTGCTTATAGGCACAAATACCCTTGATGTACTGTATGACACGCCATTACTCCGAAGACACTCCATTAACCAATCCCACACGGCTATAGAGCAGTTCTTAAATGTCTTGAGCTTAGACAGAAACAGATCAACAACAGTCGTCACGGTGTAGTGACATTGCAAGGCAGAAGTTATAAAGTCATTCCAGCTGGTGAAACTGTAGTATTTGAGGGAGTTTCTGTAGCTTATTGCTTGCAGAGTGAGAAGTCCATAGTCATTGAGCAGCCATCCTTAGCCTCCTTTGGGGGTGGTTTGCTGGTAACAGCTAGTTTAGTCGACATTCCCCAACAGCGGCCCTATAAGCTACCAGTGGTCATCAGTAATGAGTCTGACCATGATATAGTCATTCCTGCTAAATGTGCAATTGCAGAGATAAGTGCTTACCAGAGCATTTTGTTACAGGAGCACAGTGTGGTAAACCGCTCCCAAAGTCACCAGACACTCAGTCAAACAAAAAGCATGACCTAACCTTCAATTTCGGTGAGTCCCCAATTCCATCTGAATGGAAAGAACGCATCACTCAGCAGCTCAACAACATGCCCGACGTATTTGCACATGACTTGGATTTTGGCAGAACAGATAAAGTAGCACACAACATAAAACTCTCAGATGAAACTCCTTTTAAACAGCGTGCCAGACCAATACACCCGCAAGACATCGAAGCTGTTCGAAAACACATTCAGGAGCTTATTGATGCAGGATTCATTAGAGAGTCAGAGTCACCGTTTTCGTCACCAATAGTGGTGGTCAGGAAAAAGAATGGCCAGGTCCGGTTGTGCATAGACTACAGGCGTCTAAATCTTCAGACCATAAAAGATGCATACTCTCTTCCAAAGCTGGAAGACACATTCTCAGCATTCAGCGGTTCCCAGTGGTTCTCAGTACTGATTTAAAGTCTGGTTATTACCAGATCGAAGTTGAGGAAGCAGACAAAGCAAAGACTGCGTTTGTTTGTCCTCTTGGGTTCTGGGAATTTAACAGAATGTCTCAAGGAGTGACTAATGTGCTGAGTACCTTTCAAAGATTAATGGAAAAGTGTATGGGGGACATGCATTTAAAGGACGTGCTAGTTTTTTTGGATGACCTGATTGTGTTTTCAAAGACTCTGGAAGAGCATGAAGCGAGGCTGATGAAGGTGCTAACACGCCTTAGAGAGTTCGGGTTGAAATTATCGCCTGAAAAGTGTGTCTTCTTCCAAACGTCAGTCCGTTATCTTGGGCATGTGGTTTCCAGGAATGGAGTCGAGACTGATCCGGAGAAGATCACTGCTCTTAAGACTTGGCCAGTCCCAAACAATCTGCGAGAGCTGAGATCCTTTCTTGGGTTTTGCTGGGTACTACAGGAGGTTTGTTAAGGGCTACTCTAACATTGTAAAGCCCCTCCATAATCTAACCTCTGGGTATCCACCTCCTCAACAGAAATTTAAGTCAGATGAGAAAACAGGTTGGTACAGCAACCCAAAGGAGGTCTTTGGGAGTCGCTAGACACTGGCTTGCCAGCAAGCATTTGACCTGGTGATTGAGAGCCTTACCTCGGCTCCTGTGTTAGGTTTTGCTGATCCCCAAAAGCCCTATATACTCCACACCGATGCAAGCACCACTGGGCTCGGTGCTGTTTTGTATCAGGAGCAGGAGGGCCAGTGTCGTGTCATAGGCTATGCAAGCAGAGGGTTGTCAAGGAGTGAGAGTCGCTATCCAGCACACAAGTGTACTCTACGCTATCCAGCACACAAGTGTACTATAAAGTACTCTTGATTTAATAAATCTGGTGAAGACTACTTTAGACCCACAGTCTGTATTTTGAACAATTTTGGTTTTTTTTTTGTCTCAGCTGTAGCGCCTGGTACAGGTCATTTTAGATTTCATGTCCCAGGCACCCGAAATTTCAGCATCTACTCTTCAATCAACCTATGAGCAACCCAGTTTTACACACACACACAACTGGCTCCAGAATGACTGGAGCCTACACAAAGACCAGATAACCCCATGCGGCTTCTCTGATTGAACTCATAGGGGCCCTCAACCAGAACACACACACACACACACACACACACACACACACACACACACACACACACACACACACACACACACACACAACACAATGAGACATTCCTTTAACTAATAAAACAAGTAGATAAGATACTCTAAGTTTCTCATTATTATAACCCTTTTTGTAATATGTTTCTTCTTTTAAGGCTTGCCTGACTTAAAATTGTTTGCTCCTTACTTTCCTGACAAGGGTGTATTTTATTCATGTGTCAGAACACAACAGTGTATTAACATCAGTTATACTCTAATTACTGATCATGGCATGTTAATGTATACCTGTTCTAATGCTGTATGTCCCTTTAAGGTCTGATGTCAGAATGTATACGAAGCTATCGTTCTCTTTTTACTTCCCTAATGAAAGTGCATTTTGTTTTGTGTTTCATTTTTGTTTCTTTATACACAATATCGTATTAACATCAGTTAACAACAGTGTATGTAATGTACTGCTGCCTTTATACCGTCATTACCCTTCATGTTTAGTATCCAAATGACCACAAAATTATCGGTTACTTGTTTTTCAAACAATGGTGTATTTTATTTGAGCACGAAAGGCGCCATACCGTCTTAATACACCTTGGATAAAACTTTAGTCATCTAAAAGTTTGATAGCTAAACCACGCCCACAGACACCTGAAACAAAGGGAGTTTTTTCCCTCCAAAACCTTGGCCATAGTATTGGTCATCTCCCCAAAGATGGGTGGAGTTCGCGACCTTTAAATTGTCACAAACACCACTAACTCAGACTTTCGGAAGAGCTTGGAGACGACTCCATCTTCCTTCAAAGAAGTTCCAGCAAGCTTCACTTCCAAGAACGACAACTGTTCTGATCTTCAGGAGATCTTGGAAGAACGTCTGACCCCACCCTAACTGACCTTCAGAGATTTCTCTGTTGCATCCGGACTCTTGTGCAGTAAGCCACTGCAAGTAACTGTTTCCTTTACCAACCAATTTAGATGCGTATTTTAAGTATGAACCTTGAATTGTGTCTTAAGGTGAATTTAAGTTTCCGGTGACGATTTCCCAGTTAGGGTGTGATTAATTTTAAAGTCTAAGCTTTCCATTCCTTTCCTTCCTTTCTCTAATTTCTTCTTTCCAGTCTCTTCCTCCCTTTCCCCAATTTTAATTTCTTTTGTTTTATTTTATTTTCATCTTTGTTTTCCCTATTTCTTTTGTTTGTTTGTGTAGTTAGTTTATGTTGTGTTTGTCTCATTCATTAAATGCCATATGTTTGTGCCACAAGTGATTTGTCTCTGAGTATCGCTCACAAACTTAAGGTACCTGCAACATCTGGTCTGAACTACATGCTCTATTAAGTTAATTTAATTCAAATTACGGTGTAAAGTAAAAGGGGAGTGAACCTTCCTTGGCCACGAAGATAGAATTAATAAAGAGCCTTCATAGAATTAATAAAGGTTACACGGCCTGTTCGGCGGACGAACAGACCAAATAAGTGTAACGTTAATTCCATTACCGTTAATTTCAACTTGGGTTAAAATATTTAGAGTCACTATAACGCATTACAATTACTTATAAATATTTACCTTGCTTCGCGAGCCAAAATCGCTACACAGCTATATTTCCATTTTTGCCTGACTAAGATCAGTTGGCACCTGAACCTGTTTCTCCTGACATATAAAACCAAGAATAAAACACTGAAAAATAAAATCAACATTAAAACACAAAGACAGACTGTAACCTGGAGCTGTAAATAAAAGCATGAAAAACAGTTTGTCTCTGTGAACAGAAAGGACAGTCGTGTGTAACATCAGGTTTTAAAACAGAAATAAGAGTTCACAGAGAGAATACAGTGTAAAATCCTACATTGGAGGTCGGCAGCTCTTTTTCTTACTGTACCCTTAGAAACAAACGATCCAGATGTAATGACTAACAGCATAGGCGCTACTGTATATTCACTAGCACATTAGACACTGTTGCCCCAATCTGATTACAGAAGGTTAGAGATAAAACACTTGCACTGTGGTATAATAGTCATACTCACACCCTCAAAAGAGAAACCCGTAACCTTGAGTGAAAGTGGAGAAAAACTAAATTAGAGGTTTTTAGAATTGTGTATAAGGACAGTATGTCCAAATATAGACAGGCTCTAAAAGCTGCCAGGGCTCTGAGCACCTGAGCAAACTCATAGGAAATAACCAGAACAAGCCCAGGGTTGTATTTAGCACAGTGACAAATTACAAATTGACAGATTAACAAAAAACCCAGAAATCTGAACAACTATTCTATCACAGTTCTGTAGTGAGGATTTTATGAGATTCTTCACTGATAAAATCGAAAGTATCAGGATTAAATATGTGACGCTCAACATATGAAAGCAACTAGTGACCCAGCCTCACCTAAGGCTCTAGTCACACATCTACAGTGCTTTACAAGTAGTACAGGACAGGAAGAGTTAGATAAACTTATTACTACAGCTAAATCAACAACATGTTCACTAGACCCCATCCCAACTAAATTACTGAAAGAAGTGTTACATAAAGCTGGTGAGCCTCTTCTTAATATCATTAACTCCTTGCTATCTTTAGGTTACTTAACTAAATCCTTCAAGTTGGCAGTTATTAGGCCACTCATCAAAAAGCCTAATTTAGACCCTAATGAACTATCAAATTACAGACCTCTCACACCTTCTGTTTATGTCTAAAATACTAGAAAAGGTTGTGTCTGTTCAACTGAGCTCCTTCTTACAGGAGAGCAACATCCTTGAAGAGTTTCAGTCAGGTTTCAGGCCCCATCATAGCACAGAAACTGCACTTGTGAAAGTTACAAACGACTTGTTCTTAGCTTCGGACCAAGACTGTATGTCACTATTAGTTCTACTTGACCTTAGTGCTGCATTCGACACTATAGACCACAACATTCTCCTAGATTGCTTACAATATTACACAGGTATTCATGGTCAGGCTTTAAGTTGGTTTAGATCCTACCTGTCTGATCGACACCATTTTGTAGAATTAAATGGAGAATCCTTCAGTTTATCACCAGTTAATTATGGGGTCCCTCAAGGATCCGTTCTAGGACCCCTGCTTTTCTCTATATACATGCTTCCATTAGGGAACATTGTTAGAAGACATGGGATTAGTTTCCATTGTTATGCTGATGACACACAGTAATATATCTCATCAAAACCAGTTGAAATATCCACAGTGTCCAAATTAACTCAATGCCTTAGTGAGATAAAAGACTGGATGAGCTGCAATTTTCTGTTGTTAAACTCCGATAAGACAGAAATACTACTTATATGTCCAAAAACCAGTGCACAGAAACTCTCACAATTTAACTTCCATTTAGAGGGATGTTCTGTTACTAGTAGCTTGACAGTGAAAGACCTGGTGTTTATTAGACAGTAACTTGTCTTTAAAATCATATCACCATATTACAAACACAGCCTTCTTCCACCTTAGAAATATCACCAAGCTGAGAAACATCCTGTCTGTATCTGATGCTGAGAAGCTAGTTGATGCCTTCATGACCTCTAGACTGGACTATTGTAATGCATTACTAGGTGGTTGTCCTGCATCTTTAATAAATAGGTTACAGTTAGTCCAAAATGCAGCTGCCAGAGTTCTCACTAGGACAAGAAAGTATGACCTTTAACCCCAATGTTATCATCTCTACACTGGCTACCTGTTAAGTTTAGAACTGATTTCAAACTACTGTTACTTACATACAAGGCTCTTAATGGTTTAGCTCCCATGTATCTAACTAGTCTTCTTGATAGTGTTCGGTGCTAAGACACACTTTCCCAGTTCAAAAGCAGATTAAAAACTCATCTCTTTAGTCAGGCGTACACATAATACATCCCATATTATTGCATTATTACATCAGACTTGCACATTTTTATGAACTGCATATATGTTAATCCCTCTACACTGTTTCTCTATTTCCACCCATCCCGAGGCATCCAGACATTGTACCAGCTCCGATCGTCTTCCGTGCCATGAAAATTTTGGACCTCCACTGAGATGAGGCCGACTCTGTGAGAATCCTGAGACATCTACAGATCTACCAGCTCCAGTTGGACTCTGTGATACTAAGAGGAGATCTGAACTAAATGTGTTTCTTACACCAATACAACATTTGTTTGACTGTATATTTGTAATCACACCCTCTAGTGTCACCCATATGAGGATGAGGTTCCCCTTTGAGTCCGGTTCCTCTCAAGGTTTCTTCCTTTACCAATTTAAGGGAGTTTTTCCTTGCCACTGCTGCCTGAGTCACCTCAGACTTGCTCATTGGGGATAAATACACATACATACACACATACATGCATACACACTGTGAACTATATATATATCTTGAATTTTTATTATATTAATTCTTTAAATTACTCCTTATGTTTATCTTCTGTTCTATGTTTATGTTCTATAAAGCTGCTTTGAGACAATGTCCATTGTAAAAACCACACTTCCCCATCACAGTAATCTGCACGTCCTGTACATTTGCCTCTAGACTTGAGCTAAAATCACTGCTTGGTCATCACACACACCTCTTGATTAAACTCTCAGACTGAAAATATTTCTCTACTAGTGCAAAAAATTCAGTATTAAATTCAGATGAATTCAGATTTAATTCCTTTAAAATACTTGTTCTAGGTTTAATTTCTTTAAGATTATTTATACTCCTGATCATTTCATAGAGCTGTATTTCCTGTAGTTTGCTGTACAAACCCAATCTTTTGTGTTATCTGAACTGCTTCATATTTTGCCAAAGGTTAAAAGTATTGGCACCCCATGTGTTTGTGTGCACTGGTGAGACTGTGTGTGTGACGCAGCAGTAGGACTCACCCTGAGAGGTGGGTAAGCAACGATGGTGATCTTGGCATTCAGATGAACTTCTCCGTGTGCGTAAGTGACCAGCAAGTTTGTGTAACCTGGGGATACGGCCTGTACACGCACACCGCTACAGTGCTGCTGACCTGGGGGTAAGAGCCCTGAACACACACACACACACACACACACACACACACACACACACACACACACACACACAATATTAATCCTACCTCATGTATTTATTTCTAACCCCAAATCTGTACAGAAGGCATTGAATGTGAAAGGACTATAGATTATTGAATCAGACAACACATGTTAACGTTTTTGTGAGAGGTGGTGTGTGTCTCACCCTGCTGCAGCTGAAACACGCCATGATTTTCCATCTGCACCTGCAAGTCGAAGTGTGAGCAGTCGCTCAGCATGACCTTCTCTTGGTCCTCCAAGCTGAGCTGGCCAAAGATGCGCAGTGGAAGCTCCAGAGTGAGATTCACCTGAGCCTCCACCACACACGGAGCAAACTCCATTTTGACAGGCTGGATCACATAAACCTACGACACACACACACACACACGTCAGAAAACTTGACCTTTTAAAAGCTCCTGCTGTAAATGAGTATGAGTATGACTCTGTGTATGAGATTATATTAATGTATTTATGTTATACAGAAATAACACATAGCCCTTTAACCACAGTGTCCTTCAAACACAGTATAAACTTAATAAATACACTTCACTTTATTTTGGGGTCGAAAACAAACACAATAAACTGCAAGAATCTGTATCTGTTGTAAAATCAGCAAGTCCACCTCCACACAGGAATAAACACGGTGGTGAAATCACCTGAGACACCGCTGAAATACACCATGAAGTGTGGACAGAGTGAGATATTAAAAGTGCTCTGACCCAAAGAAATGAATAAACATTACCTACAGAGCATCTCATGTACATTTAAAATGAAACTGAAAGTGACTTAGTGTGAAATAAAAAAAACAGTAAAATAATATATAATTCAATAACTTGCCAGTGACAAAAAACTCTAATATAAAAATAAATAGTAAAATTAGTGAAGAAATAAAAGTCAAATCATTAAAGAATTTGTTTTTATAAAGTAATGCGTCTTTACAAAAAGACTTTACTTTAGTAAGCAGTATTTTAGTTAATTCCTGGTTCTCACCTTCATCTCTCCGTAATGCAGTGGGTTGCGCAGGTCATGAGCGTACACTGTACTCACGCCGATGTCATGCATGGTCTTCATCACACCCTTCACTGTAACCATAGCGACGGCCGTGTTTGAAGAAGACCAGTTTAAGTTTTCACTTCCTCCAGTGACCTGGAACACAGATCGCTTACTACAGAGACTCAAAACGTCATATACACTGAATACTCAATCAGCAGGACACTCAAACTACCTGGATGGTGTACTGATATGCTCCTTCTTTCGGTTGCCATGGGAACGTAAGGTTGGAGGGATTGAGGGTGATGGGGTTGTAGATTTCAACGTCCTGTACATTCCTCACTGGAACAAGAAGTGTGTGCTGGATTCCTCTCTGAGAACAGGAGATAAAATATGTGGATAAAAACACAGAGAGAGAGAGACGGAGAGAGAGACACACACACAGAGAGACAGAGACAGAGAACACACACACACCTGATCTACGACAGCCTTCAGCGTCCCCTCGACAGCCGTCTGCCCTTTCTTCAGCACTCTCACACGGTGGTATGATCCGTTCAGAGACGACTCCAGAACCTCAAAGAACTCTTTAGGAAATGTGGGCTGTATCCTGATGTTCTGTTACAACACACAACAGTCTTACAGATAAACTCCTTTAGCTACATATGCCTGAGGGTGTCAATATATATTCACACTTAACTTACATCTGATAAATAAATCTTGTTGCTGGACTTGTCGAACACTTCAATGAAGATTTCGTAGGTTCTTCCAGTCTCCAGAACCCAGCGTTCTCCAGGGTTTATCTTAAACACTAATACAGCACAGTACATAAAGACACATCACAAAAAGCAATGTAATAAACTAGTAAAAAAGTAAATAAATAAATATATCATGTAATAAAGTTTACTTGTGTGTAAATAAATAAATAATCATGTAATGAAGTTTACTTGTAAATAAATAAATAAATAAATATATCATGTAATGAAGTTTACTTGTGTGTAAAAACAATATATTTTTCTGCCACTTGTAAACCCAGAGACAGATGATACTGAGCTGTAACTAACCCAGGTATCCAGGTTCCACTACATACAGCGTGCTGTTAGGGAAACGAGACACTCCCTTCATCCCCAGGGCTCAACACTGTGTTAAGGTACAATCACATCTCATTTACACCTAAACACCATGTTGGGAAAACAATCTGACAAAAGTTTATCTTAAACAAAGGGTTTTTATTTTTGGAAAAAGTCCCTGTAAATGAGCTGTTACTATGGAATTTTTTTTAAATCCCTTCCAAGGTATCATTAGCTTTAAAATAATTATTGTTGTTATATCTGAAAATTCATTCTAGACCTATGGATTTCAAATGGGCAAATAATTACTAATGTATGGAAGGGGGCGGGACTTGTGTTAATATCCAAACTGTCAGTCAGTCCACGTTTATGTGCTGATTGACTCGTCTGCTGTGTTTATTAGCAGGAGAGACATGTGTAAGTCAGTGCTGAGAGGATACGCTTGTGATCCAGGACAATGTTGGTGTGTCCTTGCTGAAGAGCGACGACTGTAGAGGTGCTGGGATGGAGCTCCGCTACCGCAGAGTTCGCATCACCTCCAGGAGTGACCACGCTGTTCTTCAGCTGGAGCTCGTACTGATCACATGGCATGGAGAGTTCTGAGAGAAGAAACAAACCTCGTCATGTCGAACATCAGTGTGGCTCAGTTTAAACTCACTGCTTTATCTCGGCTACAACACGGACCTGTGATCTTCCCCTGCCAGATTTTCTGCACCTTGTACTTGATGGAGGTTCCAGCTAGCAGGTAGACATCATAGGCAGGGCTCAGGAGGATGTTCTCCAGGATCAGCAGTCGCACCTCAGCAGCTCCTACATGCTGTAGAATATCAGAGGAACATTATCCATCTGTTCACACAACTATTTAAAAGTCCTGTTTATTTGGGATGTGGTAGCTCAGTGGTTAAGGTGTTGGGCTACTGATCGGAAGGTCATGAGTTTGAACCCCAGGTCCACCAAGCTGCCTCTGCTGGGCCCCTGAGCAAGGCCCTTAACCTAGTAAGGGTGTCTGCTAAATGCCATAAATGTAAATTTACTTGCAACACAAACTTACATGGACAATGAAAAGTAATTTTATAACTCAAATAGAAAAGAAAGAGATAAAAAGAGAGGTTTCATACGGTGTAGAGCGGCTCCTGGATTTTAGCCTTCAGTTTTGCGTGACCAATTTTAATCCCAGACACCAGAATGATGTCTCCCTGCTTCCCCACACGCTCCATCTCTGATATGTATGTTGGTGGTGTGTAGGTCGACTCTGAGAACGGGAGCACTCTGTGGGCAGGGGGTGGAGGTGGGGGGACACATTAGTGATGTTAATTAAATAATAAACCACTATGTGGAATTATGAAATACATCTCCAGCCGTTTTACTCTTTTAAAGGAATAAAATATCAACATCTGGAGCAGGTACAGTAGATGACTATTTGATGTTAGCAGGAATTTAACAGGTATTGTGTATATGTGTGTGTGTGTGTGTGTGTGTGTGTGTGTGTGTGTGTGTGTGTGTGTGTGTGTGTTACCGTAACGAGCTGAAGGAATCAGGGAGCATTCCCGTCTCTGTGCCCTTCACAAGGCTCCAGTCGAACACCAGACCAGCCAGAGTACTGAAGGTGTTTCCTGAACAAACACCACATTTACACTTCATCAGAAACAAAAACACAGAACAAATAAAGCTGAGAGAAACTTTCACCTCAGGATTGAGCGATAGGTCTAAAATCTCACATCAGGATTCTCTCTCACACACAATAACACTTCACAAGCCCAGGGTCACAAAGAGAAGCGTTAATTACACTAGTTATTAATAATAAACAAACATGTAATAAACACATCTACATTTACTTAAAAAAGATTTACTACAAAAAACACTTTGATCTTTAAAACATTATTATTTTAAAAGCAAATGTTTAAAAATGTGATCAAAACAAAATAATGGTTATCACCAAAAAGAGAAAACCTCAGTGTGTATGTAATGGTTTTGGTTTAAAAACACTGAGTTATGAGACATTATAACATCATGTCATGGCCGAGACACCTGCCTCGTCCTCCGACCAGCACCAGAGAGAACCTTCACTGGAGTACTAGTGCTTCCGGACTGAATCTCCCATAATTCACGCTCCGGTCCTGATTACACCACCACCTGCGGCCAATTACCCGTTTCCTATAAAACTTGAACTTGAACTCTACTCCGGTGCGAAGTCACGTTTTGCCTCTGCTATTGGTCTGAGCGTTCATGTCCTGTGTTTTCCCAGTTTCTGACTTTGTTCTGTTTGATCTGATTTACGTTTGTCTGCCGCCTGCCCTGACCTTTTTTCCTGTATTATCAATTCTGATTTTTGTCTCCTACGTTGTTGTGTTTGCCGATTCTGACCTACGCCTGTTGTACCACGAGTCTGTTATTAAAAAGCATGCAAATGGATCCTCCGTCTCATGACGCTTCATTACACATGAAGTTTAAAAAAGAAAGTAAAAATTATTCTATATAAACAAACAGGAAATAAGTTCATGCTAATTGAAGGGTTTTAGGAAGATGAAGGTTTTCACTTGTAGTTTAAAGACAGTCAGTGACTCAGCTGCACTCTAAAAAACGCTGGGTTGTTTTTTCAACACAAATGCTGGGTTCAGGCCGCTGGGTAGGACTTTTGGTTGTTTTAACCCAAGTTTGGGTTGAAAATTGTAATGAGCTATAACCCAGCAGCACTGGGCTGGGACACAGATGTTAAAGAGAGCATGCACGTCAACGTGAAAATTGAATGACACCAGTGCGAAAAGCTGCCATCTTCCTTGCGTCTTCAGATAAATGTGAGTGAAATTCTGTCGGAAATTTGTTATTCAATATTTATTTAACGATGTTCATAGTCATAAAAAATCTGCTTTACTGTATAAACTAATGTTATATGTGCAATATAGGCTTTCAGTTTGAAACTAAACATGTCTGACCACCATTTTATTCGTGACACACCCAGCATCATTAGGATAATTTAGGAGCAATTCTCAGATAAAATGCCTTTTGACTGACATTAATATTCTCTATGTAATTAGTTGATGGCAGCAAGCAGTGTACCCAGGTGTGGCAGTTACTACACACTGTGGTGTATGGACTTTCTGGGGAGGAGACACTAGCAGTAAGAGTTCTGTGAGCTCATTTTTGCAGACAAACTATACCTTTTTTTTGTTAATTAAACTGTGTGTAGTTAATAAACTTTTATTGTCATTACTGAGACCTAACTGCTTCAATGGATTCTGTGTTCTTTAACTTGTACACTGTAACATGAAATGTTTTCATATTTCACACATATTTAATTGGAAGTCAATTTTCCTGACTGCAGTCAGTTTGATGCATGTTCATTATTCTAAATTCTTCTATTTTTCTTAGACAACACTGCAATTACATTGCAATTGATGATTTTTACTGATATTTCATACATTTTCATAGAATGATTGAGTGATTCTTACCGAACACTCCTTGCCAAGTTCTCCTCAGATGTGACTTCTGCCAAGACTTCCTTCTACAAGGAAAAGCTTTAAGCTTCCTCACATGACCCTCGGAAATTTCACAACATCATCTCTTCTCTGCTCAACCCCCCAGCTCCTTCTCCTTCATCCTGCCTGACTGCGGAAGACTTTGCTTCGTTCTACCAGGAGAAGATTGAAGAAATCTGACGGACCTTCACTTCAGCCCAGACTGCACTTATCCCTCAGTATGGATTCCCCACACCTTCGTGGTCACATTTCTCAACTGTAGCTGCAGAAGAGATTTTACAACTCATCCAATCCTGTAATCGTACCACCTGCCCATTGGATCCACTCCAATCCATTATGCTCCAGACCATCTCGCAAGACCTTCTGCCCTTCATTACCACTATCATCAATAGATCCATAGCATCTGGTCAGGTACCAACTACTTTCAAGAGAGCAAGGGTTATTCCCATCCTAAAGAAACCTGCTCTGGATCCATCAGACATCAGTAACTACAGACCGATATCACTGGATCCATCAGACATCAGTAACTACAGACCGATATCACTTCTCTCATTTCTTTCAAAAAGTCTTGAACGCATTGTCTATAAACAACTGTCTGTCTATCTCTCACAGAACAACCTCCAAGATCCCAACCAGTCAGCTTTAAAGCAGCTCATTCCATAGAGACAGCCCTTTTGGCTGTCTCTGAGAAGCTACATACTGCTAGATCAGCCAAACTGTCATCCATCCTTATCCTCCTTGACCTTTCAGCAGTGTTTGATACGGTCAACCACAAGACTCTCTTATCCACCCTCAGGAGTCTTGGGATTTGCGGATCAGATTGGGAATGGTTTGCTTCCTAGCTGGAAGGACGCTCATATCAGGTAACATGGAAGAGAGTGTCATCTGCTCCACACAGACTCTCCACTGGTGTCCCACAGGGCTCAGAACTTGGTCCTCTTCTTTTCTCCCTGTATACTCACTCACCACTGCTATGCTGATGATACACAACTTATCTTCTCTTTCCCACCCTCAGATACCACAGCTTCTGATCGGTTCTCAGCATGTCTAGCAGAAATTTCATCATGGATGACTGCTCATCAGTTAAAGCTCAATCCTAGCAAATCTGAACTGCTGTTCATCCCAGGTGATTAATCCCCAGGTCATGAACTTGCTATATCTTTGCACAACGATCTGATCTACCCTTCAGCCACAGCTTGCAATCTTGGGGTAGCCATGGACCATCAACTATCCTTTTCCTCTCATATTGCTAATGTGACTCGCTCATGTCGGTTTCTTCTCTACGACATTAGAAGGATTCGGCCATTTTAGTCCACACAGACTGCTCAGGTACTTGTTCAGTCTCTTGCCATTTCTAGACTGGATTACTGCAACGCACTGCTGGCAGGTCTACCTATGAACACAATTTGTCCTCTGCAAATGATCCAAAATGCAGCTGCACAGCTTGTTTTCAACCTGCCAAAGTTCTCACATACCACCCCGCTGCTGCGATCCCTCCACTGGCTTCCGGTAGCTGCATGCATCAGATTCAAAACACTGATACTGGCCTACAAAGCCAAAAATGGTCCAGCTCTCTCTTACCTCTTCACTCCTCGCACTGCACCTCACACCCTCAGATCTACAGCACTGCTCCACTGGTTCCACCATCTCTCAGGGTAAGAGGCAAGTATTCTACAAAACTCTTCTCTGTTCTGGCACCAAGGTGGTGGAATGAACTTCCCTTAGAGGTCCGGACAGCAGAGTCACTGGCTATTTTCAAGCGGCAGTTGAAGACCTACTTATTCAGGAAACACTTCAACTAGCACTTCTTTCCTTATCTTTTGCATTTTAAAAAAAACACAACCTTTGACACTTTTTCATTGTAACTTTGAAGAAATATTTTAAACTCATGATATCTTAAGTATGTAACCTAGTGAGCAGCATTATTGATTCAATGTTAGAGATTTAAGCACTTATGTATGTCACTCTGGATAAGCGCGTCTGCCAAATGCTGTAAATGTAAATGTGTCAGCATACTCCTTCGTAGCTCCAGTTTGTGGCACGCACTTGTGACGTCATTCCAGAGTTGCCAGACTTTTTATTTAAGCACGCCGTTCATGCTGGATTGCTGCCAGATGAACTCACTTCAGTACGTCACGGTCTGTGAGTCATCCTGTCTCCTCCAGTCTGAAGTTATCGTCAGTATTCTAGCTGCTGTCGGGCTCCGAGTGTGTTTGCCAGGTTGGATTTGCTTTTTCACCCTTTTTGTTTCCTCATGAGAGTTGCTGCTTGCTGCTGCCTGCCTTTTTTTTCCCGGTTTTTGTGCTCCGGTGTTTTTCCTGCCGGTTGGAGTTTATTTCTAGGATTTGAATTAGTTACGAACGTTTCCCTCTTCTATTCCAGTGGATTATTTATTTTCTCCCTGCTTGGATTCTATTCTTTCTGATTGTAGATTACTATTATAACTTTTTCCCCAGACACTTTGCATTCGCATGTCTCAATGCCTGCCCACCTTGACACCCTGCTCATTATTAGTCAAGGAGGACTTGCCTTCCGACTTCTCTCTGGTGCCTGCTGAATACCATGATCTGGGCCAAGTTTTCAGTAGAGCTTGTGCCACTTTCCTGCCACCTCATAGACCTTACGACTGTGCCTCCTGCCGGGCACCCCCCCCCCGGTCGTCATCCCTAACCGGTGCTGGATTTTTCTTTGTGGAAAAGAAGGACGGTACTATACGGCCCTGTATTGACTATTGTGGTCTTAATGCCATCACCATTTTCACCAAGCTGTATCTTCAGAACGCCTATCACCTAGTCTGTATCCGAGAGGGCGACAAATGGAAGACCGCATTCAACACCCCCACTGGTCATTACGAGTACCTGATGATGCCATTTGGCCTCACTAATGCCCCAGCAGTGTTCCAGGTGCTGGTAAATGACGTTTTACAAGATATATTAAATCTGTTCCTGTTTGTTTACCTGGACGACATCCTCATCTTCTCCCGCACGCCCAAGGAACACACCCGTCATGTCCGTACAGTGCTTCAGAGGCTTTTTCAGAACCAATTATATGTGAAATGTGAGTTCCATGTCACGAAGACCACCTTCTTGGGCTTCATTCTGGCAGCAGGGAGTGTACGGAATGGATCCCAACAGAATCAAGGCTGTTAGAGGTTGGCCCCACCCTGGGACATGTAGGCAGCTTCAGCAGTTCTTGGAATTTGCGAATTTTTATTGGCTATTTCTCCGGGGTTACAGCTCAGTCATTGCACCCTTGCACCAGCTGCCGAGCAAGCCTACAAGAAGCTGAAGCAGCTTTTCACCTCTGCCCCATCCTCACCTTGCCAGATTCCACTCAACAATTTGTGGTGGAAGTTGATGCATCAGATACCGGTTCTTGTCTCAAAGGGACACCAAGGACAATAAACTTCACCCGTGTGCTCTCCTCATCTGAACGGAACTACACTATTGGTGAATGTGAGTTACTGGCAGTCAAACTCACCCTGGACGAATGGCATCACTGGTTGGAGGGTGCAGAACAACCATTTCTGCTCTGGACAGACCATAAGAACCTACGATATATCTGGACAGTGAAGAGGCTGAAACCCCAACAAACTTGTTGGGCACTCTTCTTTGAAAGGTTTGCGCTGTCCTATCAGCCGGTAACGAAGAACGGAAAGCCAGATGCTCTCTCTCATCAGTTCTCCCCCAATCCCATCGACTCAACCGCTGAACACATTCTTCTTCACTGCGTTGCTATTCGGGCACTTTGACTAGGGATCGAGAGAAGAGTTCAGCAAGCCGTGTCTAATCAGCTGGTTCCTACGGACTGTCCTGAGGGTAAACTTTTTGTTCCTGTTCACCTCCGGTCCTAAGGTCTCCAGTGGTGTCAGAATTCCCGGCTTTTCTGTCACCCCGGTTTCCCTCAGACCTTATCGGTTCTCCAGCAACAGTTCCGGTGGCCCTCGCTCAGACGTGACGGCTGGGACTTTGTCACGGCCTGTCCAGTTTGCTCTTATGATCAAACTTTTTTTGTTGGCCCAATCCACATATCTAAAGTGATAAACCCGGTTGCGGTCCCCAGGGTGTTGTGTATCCACCCCACTTTCCACGTTTCCAGGCTGAACCCTGTCCAGGCTTGTGCTTGATGTGTACCTGATTCTTACCCTGAGAGATGGTGGGACCATTGGAGCAGTGCTGTAGATTTGAGGGAATGAGGTGCAGTGTGAGGAGGGATAAGAGACTGCTTGTCTACAAAGTCATAAACAGAGCTGCTCCCCTTACCTCAGTGTTTAAATCTGATGTGTTCAGTTGCAGTAGCCAGTGGAGGAGCGCAGCAGTGGGGTTGTGTGGAGAATTTAGGCATGTTGAAAACAAGTCATGGTGTTTGTGTGTGTGTATGTCCCCACCCTCTGAATCCAGAGCATGGATCATCAGCTCCAGGGGCGAGTCCTCCAGGTGAAGCTCCCGTGTTGTGGAGACGATCTGAATCTCACTGATGATGTCCACGATGGCGTCACAGCGTAACACCTGTCCAGTCACTGGAACACAGGGGAAAGTTTTAGGACTGAGCTGAAATAAAAAACACTCAATGCCTCAGCAGTCACGTTTCCTCACCAACATCCTCTGCTAGAATAATACTAGTGAGGCGCGAGAGCTGATTGGAGTGAGCCTGAAGTACAGCTCTCTGGGAACAATGACGCTCGTCCATGTCTACAGATTCAACACTCACCACCCCTGGTTTGTTTGATGACCTGTGTGAGTACATACACACACACACACGAATAGACACACACACACACACACACACACACACACACACACACACACACACACACACACACAGGTGATTATTTCGTCAGACTAGAGGCATCATGTTGAACATGGAGTTATTTTATTATTATTAATGATTCCACACAATTGTTTATTGACGTCACTTCCTCTTTACCATCTGTAGCAGCCTTCATTGGCCTCCAGTGTGAAGTTGATCTTTGTGCTCCTGGCCAAAGGGAGCAGAACTTTGGGCATGTTCAGTTTAGCAGGCTGACAGACATCAATGTAACATGAAGTCAGGACCAACAGAAACACAACCCGGAAACTGAGTTCTGCCATCAAGGTCCCAGGTCCCAGTTACTTCAGTGTGAGAAACAATACAGGTTCAGTTCACGAATCTACAACACAGCAGGAGAAGAGGAGATGATTAAAGCTAATAAAATATATTCATAAAGAAATAAACACACAAAAGCATGTAAACAAAGCCCCTGAAGTTTCACATAATGGACTTCCTGAGAGGCAAAAGTCAGGTGGTAAGAATGGGCAGCAACACTTCATACCCGCTGACCCACAACACTGGTGCTCCTTAGGGCTGTGTCCTCAGCCCACTCCTGTACTCCCTACACACATGACTGTGCAGCCATACACAGCTCCAACGTCATCGAAAAATTCTCTGACGACACAACGGTGATAGGCCTGATCACCGACAATGATGAGATGGCCTACAGAGAAGAGGTGAGCACCCTGACTAAATGGTGTCAGGAGAACCACCTCTCACTCAACATTGACAACACCAAGGAACTGGTGGTGGATTTCAGGAGACAGAGCAGAAAACACAAATTCATCACCATCGACAAGACACCTGTGGAGTGGGTGAGCAGCTTTAAGTTTCTCTGTGTCATCATCAGTGAGGATCTCACCTGGTCCATACACACTGATGCAGTGCTGAAGAAGGCAGATCAACGCCTCTTCTTCCTGAGACGGCTGAGGAAGCATCCAACATCCTCAGAACATTCTACACCTGCACTATAGAGAGCATCCTGACAGGCTGCATCACTGCCTGGTTTGGAAACAGCACCGCTAGCAACCGTAAAGCTCTGAAAAGGGTCGGGTGAACTGCCAGCCACATTGTTGGAGGTGAGCCTCCAGGATATCTACACAATGCGGAATATAAGGAAAGCCCAGAGGATCATCAATGACTCCAGCCACCCGTCCCACAGACTGCTCTCTCTGCTTCCCTCAGGAAGACGTCTCCGCAGCATCCAGGATAACTTTTTCCCTCAGGCTATCAGACTAATTAACAATCACACTATACACACACACTGCATTTATACACAATGGACTATACACACACACACACACACACACACACACACACACACACACACACACTGCATTTATACACACTGGACTATACACACACACTGCATTTATACACACTGGACTATACAAACACTGCATTTATACACATTGGACTATACACACACACACACACACACACTGCATTTATACATACTGGACTATACACACACCGCATTTATACATACTGGACTATACACACACTGCACTTATACACACTGGACTATACACACACTGCATTTATACAAATTGGACTATACACACACACTGCATTTATACACACTGAACTATACACACACACTGCATTTATACACACTGGACTATACACACACACTGCATTTATACACACTGAACTATACACACACACTGCATTTATGCACACTGGACTATACACACACACACTGCGTTTAATTTAATTTAATATAATAATCTATCTGATAATAATCTATCTGTTACCACTGGGCATTTCTGTATCTGTACAATCTGTCACACCTTGACATATTACATATATATAATATATAATATGTGTGTACATAATAATATATTATATATAATGTGTAGTGCATTGTAAGTATGTCTAATAGTACACTGTGTGTACTGACTATGTATGAGCATATTGCATCATTTTCACATTTGCACATTTTCACCTGCATGTAAATTGTTCCCTTAAAAATCCATGATGTTATTGATGCCCTACCACATGCTTCTTGCATCATTGGTGTTGAATTGTTCTTCAACTTTATTTTTGTATTGTCTTTTTGTGGCTTGATGGATTTCCTGAGGTCGTAACTGGATTGTTTGCGATCATCAGGCTTCCCGGATTTAAAAGCGGATGTCCGCGCTGACAAGGCTGCTCGAACAACGTTATTAATCCACGGTTTTTGGTTGGGATAGATGCAGATTGTTTTTGTCTGCACTACATCTTCTACACACTTCCTGATGAAACATGTTACAAAATCTGAGTACGCCTCTATGTCGTCATCAGACGCTGCCCGGAACATGGCCCAGTCCACATGCTCAAACGAGTCCTGTAGTATAGCGTCTGATTGGGCCGACCAGCTTTGGATTGTCCTGAGGGCGAGTGCTTCCTGTTTCAGTTTCTGCCTATAGGCAGGCAGGAGCAAAATGGATGAGTGATCTGATTTGCTGAAAGGTGGGTGGGGGAGGGATTTGTAGGCATCCTGTGTAGGGAGAGTAGCAGTGGTCCAGTACACGGTCACCATGCGTGTTGATGGTGATGTGTTGAAAAATATTTGGGAGCTATTGTTCTGAAGTCTTTGTTAAAGTCCCCTGTAACAATAAACTCTGCATCTGGGTACATGGTTTCCTGCTCACTTGCTCACTTATTCCCATACAGTTCCTTGAGTGCCTGGTCTGTGTTGGCTTGAGGAGGAATGTAAACAGCAGTGATTACGACCGCTGTAAATTATATAGAATGGTTAACACAGAAGCATATGAAATTCCAAATCAGGGGAGCAGAAGGATTTAATAGAGTGTAGGTTCCTTCCATCACAACACGAGTTGTTGATAAAAAAACAAACACCTCCACCTCTTCTTTTCCCTGTGAGCTCTTCGCCCTGTCCGAGCGGTGCACGGAGATCCCCATGACCTCGATGGCTGAGTCTGGAACCTCTGCAGATATCTAGGTTTCTGTGAGGAAAATAATGCAACAGACCCTTGTTTCTCGTTGGTATGAGATACATGCCCTCAGTTCACAGAGTTTGTTGTCCAGTGACTGAACATTAGCCAGCAAAATGGTTGGGAGAGGAGGTCCGAGGGGACGACGTCGGAGTCTGACAAGGATCCCGGCTCTCTTCCCTCTTTTCTGGTGGTGTTTCCTTGGTCGCGTCCGTGTGGCCCAGACAAAGGGCTCTGATGCGGTGTTTGTAAACAAATCACCAGCATTCAAGAACTCAAAGTCCAGTTTAAGTTTCTCGACATAGGAACCTATATTTAGAAGCATATGTCTGTTGTAGCAGTAATACAAACAACATTCAACAGGCACAGCAGCAGAATAGCTAGTAAAACAAACAAAAAACTGCAAAGTTTCATCGGAGCTCGCAACATGGCTGACATGCTTGGTGCCATCTTGGAACCTGGAAAGGAATGACATCTGCTCCATGCAGACTCTTCACTGGTGTCCCACAGGGTTCAGTACATGCTCCTCGTCTTTTCTCCCTATATACTCACTCTCTTGGTGAAGTTATTTCCTCACATGGGTTCTCTTACCACTGCTATGCTGATGATACACAGCTTATCTTCTCTTTTCCACCCTCAGATACCACAGCTTCTGATCGGATCTCAGCATGTCTGGCAGGAATATCATCATGGATGACTGCTCATCAGTTAAAGCTCAATCCTAGTAAAACTGAACTGCTGTTCATGCCAGGTGGTTCATCCCCAGGTCATGACCTTGCTATATCCCTGCACGACGATCTGATCTCCCCTTCAGTCACAGCTCGCAACCTTGGGGTAACCATGGATGATCAATCGTCCTTTTCCTCTCATGTTGCTAATGTGACTCGCTCATGTCGGTTTCTTCTCTACAACATTAGAACCATTTTTTTCCACACAGGCTGCTCAGGTAATTGTTCAGTCTCTTGTCATTTTAAGACTAAACTACTGCAACGCACTGCTGGCAAGTCTACCTATGAATGCAATTTGTCCTCTGCAAATGATCCAAAATGCAGCTGCACAGCTTGTTTTCAACCTGCCAAAGTTCTCACATTCCACCACAATGCTGCGACCCCTCCACTGGCTCCCGGTAGCTGCACGCATCAGATTCAAAACACTGATGCTGGCCTACAAAGCCAAAAATGGACCAGCTCCCTCTTACCTTAAAGCCCTCATCACTCCTCACACTGCACCTCGCACCCTCCGATCTACCACCACTGCTCGACTGGTTCCACCATCTCTCAGGGTAAGAGGTGGACCATGTTCTCCACCTCCATTGTCGACGTGGCCGCTCGTAGCTGTGGCTGTAAGGTCTCGGTGCCTGTTGTGGCGGCAATCCCCGAACCCGGTGTTGGACCCCAGATGTAAGGGATGCCGTCAAGCTGAAGAAGGAGTCCTATCAAGCCTGGTTGGCTCGGGGGACTCCGGAGGCAGCTGATAGGTACTGGAGGGCCACCGAGCTTCAGCCCGGGTGGTTGCGGAGGCAAAAACTCGGGTCTGGGAGGAGTTCGGTGAGGCCATGGAGAAGGACTACTGGTTGGCCTCAGAGAAATTCTGACAAACCACCCGGCACCTCAGGAGGGGAAAGCAGTGCCCTGCCCACACTATTTTCAGTGGGAGTGGGAATCTGCTGACTTCGACCGAGGACATCCTCGAAGTTCTTTGAGGTTCTCCTCAACCCCACCGACATGACTTCCACTGAGGAAGCAGAGGCCGAGGGCTCAGTTGTGGACTCGTTGATCCCCCATGCTGAGGTCACTGAGGTAGCTCCTCAGTGGCAAGGCACCTGGGGTGGATCAGATACGCCCTGAGTACCACAAGTCTCTGGATGTTGTGGAGCTGTCTTGGTTGACACGCCTCTGCAACATTGCGTAGAGGTTGGGGACAGTGCCTCTGGACTGGCAGACTGGGGTGGTGGTCCCTCTGTTTAAAAAGGGGGACCGGATGGTGTGTTCCAACTACAGGGGGATAACACTCCTCAGCCTACCCGGAAAAGTCTATGCCAGGGTACTGGAGAGGAGAATCCGGCTGAAAGTCGAACCTCGGATTCAGGAGGAACAATGCGTGTTTCGTCCCGGTCGAGGAACACTGGACCATCTCTGTACCCTCGCCAGGTTGCTGGAGGGTTCATGGGAGTTTGCCCAACCAGTTCACATGTGCTTTGTGAATCTGGAGAAGGCATTCAACTGTGTCCCTCGTGGAGATCTGTGGGGGGTGCTCTGGGAGTATGGGGTCCGGGGCCCTCTGCTAAGGGCTGTCCGGTCCCTATATGCCTGGGGCAGGAGTTTGGTTCGCATTGCCGGCAGTAAGTCAGACTTGTTCCCGGTGCATTGGACTCCGGCAGGGCTGCCCTTTGTCACCGGTCCTGTTCATTATTTATATGAACAGGATCTCTTGGCGCAGTCGGGGCCAGAGGGAGTCCGGTTTGGGGACCACAGGATTTCGTCTCTGCTTTTTGCAGATGATGTTGTCCTGTTGGCTTCCTCAAATCAGGACCTTCAGCATGCACTGGGATGGTTTGCAGCAGACTGTAAAGCGGCGGGGATGAGAATCAGCACCTCCATGTCCGTGGCCATGGTTCATTCCCCATTCAGGTTGATGGAGAGTTCCTGCCCCAAGTGGAGGAGTTTAAGTATCTTGGGGTCTTGTTCACGAGTAAGGGAAGGATGGAGCGGGAGATCAACAGGCGGATCGGAGTAGTGCAGTGATGTGGTAGATAAACCGGTCTCTTGTGGTGAAGAAAGAGCTGAGCCACAAGGCGAAGCTCTCTATTTACCAGTCGATCTACGTTCCTACCCTCACCTATGGTCATGAGCTTTGGGTCATGACCGAAAGGACAAGATCCCGGATACAGGCGGCAAAAAATGAGTTTCCTCCACAGGGTGGCTGGGAGCTCCTTTAGAGATAGGGTGAGGAGCTTGGCCACTTGGGAGGAGCTCAGAGTAGCTACTCCACATCGGAGGAGTCAGCTAAGGTGGCTCGAGCATCTGTTACCGATGCCTCCTGGATGCCTCCCTGGGAAAGGCCTAGGATATGCTGGAGGGACTATTTCTCTCGGCTGGCCTGGGAACGCCTCGGTATTCCCCTGGAAGAGCTGGAGAAAGTGTCTGGGGAAAAGGAAGTCTGGGCGTCCCTGCTTAGACTGCTGCCCCCGCAACCCGACCCCGGATAAGCGGTAGAAGCTGGATGGATGGATGGATGAAGCTTTGAAGCCTCAGAACACCATCCCAACTGTCAAGAATGGGGTGGTAGTATAATGTTGTGGGGCTGCTTTCCTGCAGAAGGGACTGATGCACTTTACAAAATAGATGGCATCATGAGAAAAGAATATTATGTGGATATATTAAAGCAACCTCTGAAGACATCAGCCAGGAAGTTAAAGCTTGGGCTCAAATGGGTCTTCCAAATGGACAATGACCCCAAGCATACCTCCAAATTAGTTACAAAGTGGCTTAAGGACAAAAAGCCAAGGTATCGGAGTGGCCATCACAAAGCCCTAATCTCAATCCCATAGAAAATTTGTGGGCGAGCAAGAAGGCCTACAAACCTGACCCAGTTACACCAGTTCTGTCAAGAGGAGTGGGCCAGCAACTATTGTAGAAAGCTTGTGGAAGGATACCCAAAATGTTTGGCCCAAGTGTATGTATACTTCTGACTTTGGTGAAAGTGATAATAAAAATACATAAAAATTTTCCCTCGCTCAATTCTGACATTTAACAAATGCAAAAAATATGTTAATATGTATTGATTTAAAACAGAAAAGGTTTACTCTGATTTAATGTATGACAGTAAAGAAATAAAAGTTTTTGTGTTTTTTTCTGAAGTGTATGTAAATATCTGGTTTCAACTGTACGTCACTCTGGATAAGGGTGTCTGCCAAATGCTGTAAATGCAAATGTAAATGTACAAGGTGCTCCGCAAAGGTGTGTTCATTGGTTCAATTTACCCCACATCATCTGGCTCACTTTGCCCCATAGCCACCATTTTCAATCAATCAATCAATCAATCAATCAATCAATCAATCAATCAATCAAAATTTATTTGTATAGCACTTTCAACACCATAACAATGGATCAAAGTGCTTTACATGATAAAAATCAATATATAAGTCAGAAAAATGTATAATCATAAAACACATCAAACTAACAATAAAATAAAAGTACAAAAATACCATACACAGTAACTCGAGAAAAAAACAACATACTAATCATAAAGCAAACGCCTTCGAAAAAAGGAAAATCTTCAATTGTCCAAAGAGGGAGCCAATTTCAAAGACAGTGGTAGCCCGTTCCACACAGGAGCTGCCACGGAGAATGCACAATCTCCACTCCCTCTCATTTGCTTTCAAAGAGTGAAAAGATTTGTATGGGCTTAACATAGCTTTGATGTAGTCAGGAGCCAATCTTCAATCTTAACTGAGCATTTTCTGTCCCTTAGGTAGGAACCAAATCCACTTTAAGGCCACATCATTAATACCAACATCATCTCTAAGACGTGCTAATAAAAGATTGTGATAAACAGTATCAAGTCCAGCATCATCAAAACAACACATTTCCCAGAAATGTGAAAATGGTAAAAACGGCCTAGCTTAGAAATTCAGGCTAACCTTTAGCTTAATGATTCACATGGTTTTATATAACAATGACCATGACAATTTATATATATAGTACGAATAATTCAACTTCGACCATCAACCAATGTGCTTTCCATTAGGTCATTAAAAACACACAACAAACAAACAGAAAATCATACAAAAATCCCATCAAATCACCAACATGTACTATAAACAACTTTAGACCTAGATAAATTTGCTTTGGAGCAACAGCTAGTATACCTGCAATGTAGATATAAAATTTTGTGAAAAAAACAACTTACTTCTTGTCCCATATACTTCTCCTCTTCACAACAAACTAGAAATGACGGAGTCCTTTAGAATGTATGGTCACATGACACCAAATTTGTATAGTTTCTTAGCAACAGGGGGTGGGTCATCTTACCCCACTTACCCCACTCTCACTCGCATCAGCCTCATGTAAAAGACACCCTCTATTCTCTGGGGCAAGTATCACTGGGATGTCATCTTCATCTTCTTCATCATCATCAACTTCGTCTTCTTCTTTGTAGTTTTACTCTTGATTTTGACTGTTGAAAAAGAGATTATTTTTCTCTAAAATTATTTTGATCTAAAATGAGATTTATTACTTATTTAATGATAATGAATAATTTCTGAGACTAATTATGTAAATGTGCTTGCAAAGCAGCTTTACAGAAAGATAATGATGTAGATACAGAGTTATATCAACTGATTAAGTCAGAGGGGACACCAGCAAAGAAAAACTCCATGAGATGACATGACTCCAAAGGGTGTGAATGTGGATGGTTGGATGTATTGATTGAATACGCTGAATATAAGGAGAGAGGTAGACCTACTGATACTGAGAAAACTTGTACTTGCAGTTCGTGATGGAAATGAACAAACTGCTGATTGATGCTGATGATAAAAATAAATGAACCAGGTGACTGAACGAGGCTCTTGTGACTCAATGAGGTTGGCTCGGCTCATCCGTGGGTCTTTCTCAGAAATGGTGCACTTTATGATGAGCATTCATTTTATTTTATTGAATATCTCTGGCACAAAGTATTAAAAGTTTCTTATTTAAAGTTATTTTCTTCTATTTCTTTTATTATTTCTACTTAATTTCAGAGTCAGACAGTTTATAGGTTTGGTGTTCAGAATATACATTACAATCTATTTAATTAGTTAATTAATTAATTTTAAAAAATTAAATTTATTTTCTAAATTATGTTTTTTAACATCTTCCGGCCCAGAAGAATGCTGATGGGTGAAAGCGGGGGATATCCTGGACTCATCACTCACAGCCGGTTTTCATCAGCGACATCCTGACAAGCCAGCTCCCTGTTCTCGGGGACGGCCCTGGCATCGCAACTGCCCTCGCGTCGGGAGACGCTTGCGGGGGGGAAGGGGGGGGGGGCTCTGTCACGGTTAGGGTTAAGGTTTAGGCTTAGGGTCAGGAGGTGCCACACGCACCTCCTGAACACCAGTGAAGAGAAGCATCTCCAGAATACTAAAGCCCTTCCGGACTACACTCCCCAGAATTCTTCACCACCGCTGATTACAGTGCCACCTGCTCCTCATTAACCACTTCCTATTTAAGATGAACTTGAGCTCTATGCCGGTGCGAAGTCTTGATTTGTTTTGGCAATCATTCTGAGCATTTCTGTGTATTCCTAGTCTGGGTTTGATTCTGTTTCTGTATTCTGTTTCTCTGATTGTTTGCTGCCTGCCCCGACCTACTGCCTGCTTTGCCGTTATCGATTTCTGTCTGCCCTTTGATATTGTGTTTTCCGGCTTTGACCCTGCTGGTCTGATTATGAGTGTGGATTTCTTAAAACAGCTGCACATGGATCCTCAGCCTTATGACTCCTCATTACAGGAGACTTTGCCAACGGACGGTCCAGCAGCCGTCATCAAGCTAGCGACTCAGCTCTCTTGCCAAGCACAGCAGCTCACCGGCGTTGTAGGAGCCACCGGAGCACCGAACCCTCAGCCGCCGGCAATAGATCCCCCAGCCCCCATGTATCCTGCTCCTGCAGCTGCCAGCCCCAGACTCCCCTTCCCAGAGAGATTCAACGGAAAGTGCTTGGAGAAAGATGCATCACACACTTCACCAGGGACCTCAACCTACTGGTGGGGGACCACCATCATGAGCGCATTTGTTTTCACATTATCCACTCTCCCCGACACGCAATCATGCTCGGACTGCCCTGGCTCAAACTCCATAACCCAGTCATCTCCTGGCCCGAACTGCAAATCTTGAACTGGGGCAGCACGTGTACCCACCACCACCTGCCTCTGGAGGGGCGCTCCAACTCAACACCATGATCACCACGCCTTCCGCATCTGACACCCCTGAACTTCCGACTGAGTACCAGGACCCTGCAGAGGCGTTCAGCAAAACCAAGGCTACTGAACTACCACCACATTGCCCCTGCAACTGTGCCATCGAACTCCTCCCAGGGGCCACACCACCTAGAGGAAGATTCTTTCCCCTCTTACAGCCGGAGTCAGCAGCCCTGAACACGTACATCGAGGAGGAATTGAAGAAGGGGTTCATCCGGCCCTCTGTGTCCCCAGCATCTTCAGGGTTCTTTTTTGTAAAAAAGAAGGATGGGGGCTCTGACCGTGCATCGACTACCGAGCCTTAAACGATATCACGGTTTTGATATCCCCTTCCGCTCATGCCGCCAGCTTTAAAACAACTCCGCCGGGTGCGGTATTTCACCAAACTAGATATCGCTGCGCCTATAATCTTATCTACATCAGAGAGGGACACGAGTGGAAAACTGCTTTTTCGACCAAGTCTGGCCACTATGAATATTTAGTCATGCTGTTCGGCCTTTCTAACAGTCTGGTAGTCTTTCAGTCCTTCATTAACGACGTATTCTGCGACATGTTAGACTGCTGGGTGATCATCTATATCAATGACATCCTCATTTATTCCCTGCCGGAGCACGTCCAAATTGTGAGGGCGGTATTGCAGCGCCTGATTCAGCACCGCCTCGGCCACTAACCATCTAAGAGCTGCAACGCTTTTTAGGATTTGCCAACTTTTACCGCCGTTTCATCCGTGGATTCAGCACAATCACGGCACCCCTAACCTAAGAACTAAGAAACTAAGAAAGAACCAGCCCCTCTCATTTGGTCACTGGAGGTGGACGCCTGAAAAAAAGTTTTACCTTGGCACCCATCCTTCACCATCTAGACCCGAACCGGCCATTCATAGTGGAAGTGGACTCCTCCAGCACAGGAATCTGAGCCGTCCTGTCACAATGCCAGGGACCAGCCAATAAGATGTTTCTGTGCGCATATTTCCCCGCAAGTTGTCACCTACAGAGCACAACTATGACAGGGGTGACAGCGAGCTGTTAGCCATAAAAGCGCCATTTGAGGAGTGGCAGCACTGGCTGGAGGGCGCGCAGCACCCATTCGTTGTTCTTACCGACCACTGAAACCTCGAATACCTGTGCTCCGCAAAACACATAAACCCACGCCAGGCATGGTGGGCCATGTTCTTTACCCGGTTTCACTTCATGGTAACCTACAGACCAGGAAGCAAGAACACCAAAGCTGATGCCCTGTCGTGCGTGCGCCGAGAGACAGATCAGAACATGCCAGCTGACCCCATCATCCCCAAAATTCGCATCCTTGCTCCCATCCAGTGGGACATCCTGACCGAGATCTCCCATGTCAACGGAGAAACACCACCACCAGTAGAGTGCCCACCAACCTAGACCTACGTGCCCGAGAACCTGCGTGCAGCCCTTTTGGAGCTCCTACATGCCAGCCCTAGCTCCAGCATTGCAGGAACAATCCACCTGGTCCAAAATCAGTTTTGCTGGCCATCACTACCCATGGACGCACGGGAATTCGTCCGAAGCTGCGTGGTGTGCAGCACCTCTAAAGCCTACCATCAACGCCCTGCGGGTTGTTTACAGCCTCTTCCCATTCCACAATGACCATGGTCTCACATCACCCTAGACTTCATTACTGACCTGCCTCGATCAAATAACTACACCGTCATCCTAACCGTCATTGCCCGATTCTCCAAGGCCTGCCGCCTGATCCCTTTACCCAAGCTCCCTACGGCCTTTGAGATGGCAAAAGCTTTATGTAATTTTGTTTTCCGCTTTTATGGTCTGCCCGAAGACATCGTGTCTGACAGAGGCCCCCAGTTCACATCACGGGTCTGGATGGCCTTCTTTGAGCAACTGAACATCAACATCAGTCTCACCTCGGGGTCCTACCCAAAGTCCAATGGGCAGATCAAGCGTCTGAACCAGGAAGTCATCCATTTCCTCCATTCGTATTGACAAAACAACCAGAACAAATGGAGCAGATACCTGAAATGGGGGGAGTATGCCCAAAACTCCCTCGTAAAACCCACCACCGGCCCAACTTCCTTTCAATGCTTCCAACTACAGAGGGCCATAAGGAGACAGAAGACCGATTTTGACAGGCGCCGTAGGGCGCACCCCGAATATCAACCCGGCCAGTGGGTGTGGCTCTCGAACCGCGACATCCGTCTCCGCCTGCCCAGCTGAAAACTAAGCTCCATGTACGTGGGGCTGTTTCAGATCCTCAGACAGGTCAATCCGGTGTCGTACCATCTCGCGCGTCCCCCGACATACCGCATCTCACCTACCTTTCATGCCTCGCTGCTGAAACCTGCCGACGAACTGAGAACAGACCCTGAAAGCACCACCACTCCGTTTGAACCACCGCCACTGCTTATCGATGGCGAAGAGGCATATGAAGTCTGTGAGCTGCTAGACTCCAGGCACCAGGGAGGTCGTCTGGAGTATCTGTTCAACTGGGAGGGATACGGCCCAGGAGAATGCTAATGG
>NC_062540.1:21836663-21864163 GCF_022655615.1 Tachysurus fulvidraco
AACCCATGTGAGGAAATAACTTCACCAAGAGAGTGAGTATACAGGGAGAAAAGAAGAGGGCCAAGTACTGAGCCCTGTGGGACACCAGTGAGAAGTCTACATGGAGCAGATGTCACTCCCCTCATATGAGCGTCCTTCCAGGTAGGAAGCAAACCATTCCCATTCCCATCTGAGCAAGATAGTCAGACAGGTGATTGATAAACAACATATCCAAGTATTTTAGAAAGCAAAGAGAGAAGTGATACCAGTCTGTAATGTCTGATGGATCCAGAGTAGGTTTTTTCAGGATTAAAATATCTCCCTCTCCTGATCAATCAATCAATCAATCAATCAATCTTTATTCATAAAGCACATTTAAAAACAGCCGAGGCTGTCCAAAGTGCTGTACATCAAAATAAAAAACACAATTTAATCTTTGTAAAAACAAATCATAAAAACATTAAAAAACAACTACATCACACAGCCAGAATTCTCCTACGCCTTCATCATCACAACTCTCAACCATAGCAGCAGAAAAGTTTCTACAACTCATCCAGTCTTACAATCCGTGTAGTCGGGGCAGATGTGAAGGTCTGGCAGGCTTCTTCTCACTGTACTAGGAGGTGATGTCTTCAGCAGTCAGGGAGGATGAAACAGGTGGAGCTGAGGGGATGAGAAGTGAAGAGATTCCAAGGATATTGTGCAGAAGCTTTAAGTTTTCATTTGAAGCCACATCTGAGAAGTGTGATCGTGCTGTTGTGTGGATGTGTTGTTGTGGTGTTGTGTGGATGTGTTTTGTTGATGTTTTGTTGTGGTGTTGTGTGGATGTGTTGTGTGGATGTGTTGTTGTGTGGATGTGTTGTGTTGTTGTGTGGATGTGTTGTGTTGTTGTGTGGATGTGTTGTGTTGTTGTGTGGATGTGTTGTGTTGTTGTGTGGATGTGTTGTGTTGTTGTGTGGATGTGTTGATGTGGATGTGTTGTTGTGTGGATGTGTTGTGTTGTTGTGTGGATGTGTTGTGTGGATGTGGTGTGTTGTTGTGTGGATGTGGTGTGTGGATGTGGTGTGTTGTTGTGTGGATGTGGTGTGTGGATGTGGTGTGTTGTTGTGTGGATGTGGTGTGTGGATGTGGTGTGTTGTTGTGTGGATGTGGTGTGTGGATGTGGTGTTGTGTAGATGTGGTGTTGTGTAGATGTGGTGTTGTGTAGATGTGATGTTGTGTAGATGTGATGTTGTGTAGATGTGGTGTTGTGTAGATGTGGTGTTGTGTAGATGTGATGTTGTGTAGATGTGATGTTGTGTTGTTGTGCTTACATATAGATGTAATGATTAATTGTACTCTCTTAAACTCCAGGCCAATGTTGTCATCATTGTTGTCCCTAACCCTGGTCCTCTAGGAGACTTCCTGGAAGGAGTTTACTCACTGTTCAGTGCTTTTCCTTCCGGTAGACACCCCCCCCCACCACCACCACCACCACCACCACCACTCAAAATGTAAATGTACCAGAATTAGCTGAAGAGCTATTTTTCATCTGCAGTCCCTTGGCAGGTCAACACAGTACCAAAATTAAATACATGAAAAACACAAAACAAATTAAAACACTAGATAATAATAAATACAATACAAAAATGGGCAGTACCAAAGATAAAATATGTTAACTATTGATGATTGCAATTTTGATTGTTTTTAATCCATTTCTTGAGTTTGAATGATGAATAGCTGGTGCTCTTTCTGAGTTCAGTAGGGAGACAATTCCAGTAATTTGAGGCCCGTACTGAAAAAACTGCCTGACCGAACTTACTTTGCCTATACTGTATAACACAGTCTCCCCTGGTAGCTGCCCTGTTTGCCCTCACTGGTATTCCTCAGTTGTATAAAGTCACGCAGTGGTGGGGGTGCAAGCCCATGTAAAATTTTAAAAATGAGACAGGCATTGTTCAGTCTCTTGACATTTCTAGACTGGATTACTGCGACACACTGCTGGCAGGTCTACATATGAATGCAATTCATCTTCTGTAAATGATCCAAAATGCATCTGCACGGCTTGTGTTCAACCTCCCTAAGTTCTTCACACCACGACACTGCTGTGTTCCTCCACTGGCTCCTGTAGCTGAACACATCAGATTCAAAACACTGATGCTGGCCTACAAAGCCAAAACCAGGTGGTGGGATGAACTTCCCCTAAGGGTACGGACAGCTGAGTCACTGGCTATTTCCATACGGTGATTGAAGACCTACGTATTCAGGAAACACTAAAACTAGCACTTCTTTCCTTATTTTTGCATTAAAAAAAAAAACAACAACAAAAAAACCTTTTGAACTTTTTTATTGTAAGTTTGAACAATGTTTTAAACTCATGGTATCTTAAGTCTGTAACTGAGTGACCCAGAGTTAAGGTATCCAATGTTAGAGATTTATTAAGCACTTTTGTACGTCACTCTGGATAAGGGCGTATGCTGGAAATGGAAATGGAAATATAAATGTAAATGGACTCATTCTCGCTTTCGCTCAACAGCTGCATCCAAATAAACAAAGGACAAAATGTCCTGGACCTGCTTTTCACCCATCCTTCCTCAGCTACAGACTTGAATGCTACCTCACTTCACATCTCTGATCATCACATGTTATCCAACTTTCCAACCAACTTTCAGCTTCTCTCTCTTACCAGCCGCAACTTCCACCCTGTCTGTTCTTCTTTTATAGCTTCTGGCACTCTTTCATCTCTTTATGATCCTGACACTTGGACTCGATCACAGACACTTTCCTCTCCTCTCTTTCCTTAACCATGTATCTTCTCTGCCCTCTGTCCACTAAACCCAAGAAAACTTTTTGTTCTGCTCCTTGGCTTTCAGATGTGTTGCACAGCAATTGAAGAGAGCTAAGATCATCTGAGAGAAAGTGGAAGAACTCACAACTCGTTGCAGAGCTTGACTCTTACTTTATACCCCTGGTCTCTATAGTAGTGTCTTCTGCCAAGACTTTCTTCTACAAGGAAAAGCTTGAAGCTTTGGCACAAGACCCTCGTAAGCTCCACAACATCATCTCATCTCTACCCAATTCCACCTGCTTCATCCTCCCTGACTGCAGAACTCTTTGCTTTTTTTTTTTTTACCACGAGAAGATCTGCAGGATCTTCACTTCTGCCCCAACTGCACCTACATCTCACAGTCAGAATTTTCCTACTCCTTCGTTATCACATTTATTATTTATTTAAGCAACCCTGAGATACCACAGCTTCTGTTCAGATCTCAGCATGTCTGACAGACATATCATTGTGGATGACGGCTCATCAGATGAAGCTCAATCCTAGCAAAACTGAACTTCTGATCATCAGGTGATTCATCCCCAGGTCATGATCTTGGGGGTAACTATGGACGCACAACTGTCCTTTTCTTAACATGTTGCTGAATTTTTCTGGCACCGATGTGGTGGAATGAACTTCCCCTAGGAGTCCAGACAGCCACTGGCTATCTTCAAATGAAAGTGACGTGACATACGGCTAAGTACGGTGACCCATACTCAGAATTCGTTCTCTGCATTTGACCCATCCAAAATGCACACACACCGCAGTGAACACACACACACCGTGAACACACACCCGGAACAGTGACGGTTGAAAATGACGAATGAAGACCTACTCTTCTTCATGAAATACTTCGATTAGAACTTTCTCTTTTGAGAAACTTCTACTGGAACTTTCTCTTTTTAGAAAGCACTTTTGTATGTTGCTCTGGATAAGAGAGTCTGCCAAATGCTGTGAATGTAAATGTCAATGTAAACGTAAATGTAAATGTCAATGTAAACGTAGATGTAAATGTCAATGTAAATGTACTGCAGAGGCAAATTTCACACTTTGACATTCTCAAAGTTTAAAGCCGGACTTCTGTGTAACTATGTTTCAGGTGACTTTAATATGTAATAAATAAATAATAAACAGGTGATAAATAACACCTTAGTGCTGTGATAAACAAACCTCAGTGATGTAATCTTTTCCATCTTTACCATGAATGGCTTTAACTGCACAGATATCCAAACCCCCGAACAGCTCACTGCACGTATCCACCCACATCTTATACCTAAACACACACACACACACACACACACACACACACACACACACACACACACACACACACACACACACACACACACTAGGTAAGGGTCTTTGTTAATCATTTATAGAGACTAAAACTTTATAAAACATTTAATTGTATTAACAGAAGTTTATTTTTGTTAAAACAACAGAAATACAATCTATACACAAAAAAATAAATAATATAGAATATGTATATATATATATATATATATATATATATATATATATATATATATATATATATATATATATATATATATATAAAGACTGATTAATGGTGTTTATAAAAAAGGAGGTGTAAGCAGCTAAGTCTACACTTAAAGCAGCTGAGGGCTGATGGATGGTGTATGTTTGTACACACACTGATATACATCCACTGATGTTATTATGTTCATGATGTTCATGGAAGATCTTTTGCAAGTTTGCAAGTTATAATTACTAAGTTATGGATCTGTTCATTTAATAATAAGTTAATAAAATATGGTTCACATCTCAAGTTCCTCCAAAAGCTTATTTTTTGTGTTCTCACTCACACTTTGTTGGTGTATATTTATTATTGTCATAGCTGTGTATTCAATATGACCACTGAAGTGACAGTGAGAGACTGAGTGCATCTGTTCACACTGATTATAATAAGATATCTTATTATAATGTCCATTCGGATCGATCTTAAACTTTTTATGAATACATGTTTTAAGTTATGATATAACACCACTGACACGCCATCGGGACTGTGGTCACCGTGGCCCAGAGGGGTGTGGCCCCCGCTGCGGCAGGCGGCCCTTATTTTTCTGTATTGAAGGTGGCAACCCTACTCATTATAGAACAGTGACCCCTAGTGGACACCTTTTCAAAGACAAATGGCTCTTACATACCGGCCCCTAATTGGGACACATACCAATTCTCAACACATACAAAAGAGCCATAAAATAAATAGAAATTGTGAGCATAATAATCATGTATAATGATTGAATCGCTTAGCCCATAGACTCATGCAAGAAACAAAGCTTTGCTATTGGCCTGTCAATAACACTGGTCTTCGTTTGTAAACGCACAGAGCGCACCAGCCCTTCCTTATCAGGGAATGTTTCCAAAACTCTTCCAAGTGGCCAGGAGCCTCTAGGAGTCATTGGATGCATAATGACCACAATGTCCCTAGGCTTAAGGTTATTCCTAGTTTGGTTCTGCCTCTCCTGCCTCTCCTAGGTATTCTCTCACCCATCTCTTCCAAAATACGTCTGCAATGTATTGAACCTGTTTCCACCTTCTCTTTATATACAAATCATGCACATCGAATAATCCAGGACATAAAGAAGTTTAAACTGCTGCATAAGGATTTCAGTACAAAAGGTCACTGAGCTGCCAGGATCTAGGAATGCATACGTCTGTATTATCTGATCTCCTTTACTGGTTTTAACTTGAACTTGTAAGATAGAAAGTAGACAGCGATCTTTTCCGGCTCCTGTATGACCGCATGTTTCAGTAGTTCCTAAGAACTTGCATGCACCTGACTCCTTGGAAATTATGTCTGCATTGGCTGTATTTCTGTCAATATGAAGCACAGTAGTATGGGGCTGATTACTTATCTTACAAGTCAACCGCTTGCCACAGTTACGACTCATGTGCCCAGCACTTAAGCAACCAAAGCAAAGCTCTTTCTCCTTTAGAAAGTCCATCCTTTCCCTATGTTACAGGAGGGTTTGTATACAGTTTCTATAGAATATAAACAGTACAATTCACTCCACATTAAGCTGATGAACACATTCATGTTCACGGGAGTATCAGGATGTGATGTGTTACCTGTCTGTCATGGCCACTTGTTCCAGCATGGCTGTTCCTGTATTGGACTTCCAGTTTCCTGAGATGGAGGTTCTCCTAAAATATAGCCACACAAAGAAAACATAATGACTTCATTCATTTTCTACCACTTATCCGAACTTCTCGGGTCACGGGGAGCCTGTGCCTATCTCAGGCGTCATCGGGCATCGAGGCAGGATACACCCTGGATGGAGTGCCAACCCATCGCAGGGCACACACACACACTCATTCACTCACACACTCACACACTACGGACAATTTTTCCAGAGATGCCAATCAACCTACCATGCATGTCTTTGGACCGGGGGAGGAAACCGGAGTACCCGGAGGAAACCCCCGAGGCACGGGGAGAACATGCAAACTCCACACACACAAGGCGGAGGTGGGAATCGAACCCCCAACCCCGGAGGTGTGAGGCGAACGTGCTAACCACTAAACCACCGTGACCCCATAATGTTTTGATCTCTATTTTAAATAAAATAAAATGAAATAAAGTGCATATGTTCACTGTTACAGCTGTTCTCACATGTAAGCTTTGTATTCGCTTCCGATTTTCTGGATCCTGATGTCATACTTGGACTCGACAAAAGGCTCGGATGTGCTGTAGGTCTGTGTGAGAGCCACCACACTCGCAATGTCCTGGAACTTTGTGTGATTGTCCACTTTCACCTTCAGAAAAGCAGAAGAATATTCAGATTAAATTTTATGTTAATATAACCTCGATTATCTATAAAAAAAAAAAAACACCAGAATTATTTGCAAACTTCTTATTTATTAGTTTATTTACTTATTTGTTTGTTTGTTTTACTGTTTCACTGATTAAGGGGTTAGGAAATGTGCTCAGTTCATCTAAATTATAAACTGATCTAAATCAAGAATTACAGCATCCAAAATATTTAATAATTTACATTCTTTTACTCAAACTGTGAAGAATATAATACTGATATATTACTAAATATTTAATAACGTGTTGAATTCAAATAAAAAAAAAACTATAGCATCATAATAGGTTTACATTTATGAAACTAAATAAAACGTATTTGTTATTCGTATTAAAGGTTCTTCGTAGTTATCTGATGATTCTATAAAACATTTCGCTGTAGAGAAACAACCAAAGAAGCCTTAAAGGTTCTGCTTCTTCTCTGGAGGTGTTTTAGATGTGGAGGTGACACGTACCTTCCCCACACCGGAGTGGGCGTGTCCAATCTTCACCACCACAGGGAAGGTTGGCATGGTTACCTAAAGAATATCATAATAAAAAGTAGGTGAATATGATGTTTATGACAAAAGGCTGATGCTTCCTTTTATTTTACTTTGGTGTTACATGATGAGGTTCAGTTAACAAACTATATTTATGTCTAGAAGAAAAGAAACTTATAAATAAATAGATAGATAGATAGATAGATAGATAGATAGATAGATAGATAGATAGATAGATAGATAGATAGATAGATAGATAGATAGATAACGCTCTCACCATCTCTTTGTAGTTTGCGTAGTAGGTTTGGTCGATCAGTGGAAATTTTTCAGCTCCCAGTTTCCTGTGTGTGCTGATCAGCTGAGCGAACTGCAGAGCACAATAACACAGCATGCAGTAAATGACCTGAACAAATTACAGTTTCTCTGCTGACTCTGCAGACTCCATGACCACATCATACACACACACACACACACACACACACACACACACACGTGCACACACACACACACAAACACACACACCCACACGCACACACACAAGCACACACACACACACACACACACACACACACACACACACACACGTGCACACACACACACACAAACACACACATGCGCACACACAAACACATACACACATACACACACGTGCACATACAAACACACACACTCAAACACACATGCACACACAAACACACACATACACACAAACACACACAGAAACACACACGCGCTCACACACAAACACACACACAAACATACATGCACACACAAACACACACATACACACAAACACACAAATACACACAAACACACACACAAACACACATGCACACACAAACACACACATACACACAAACACACACATACACACAAACACACACAGAAACACACACGCGTTCACACACAAACACACACACAAACATACACACAAACACACATAAACACAAACAAACAAACACACAGACGTGCATACACAAACACACACAAACACACACACACATTTCTCCTCACAGGAAACCTCACAATGTTGGTGATATCTGTATGATTTCGTAAAGAGACTCACTGCCCACGGTTTATCACACATGTTGTAGATGGACTGGAGAGAGTTAATACTGGGGACTCCTGCGTACTGCAGACCAATCAGCAGGTTCCGGAAATCAGCGTTCTCTGTCATGCTGAAAGCGTGCTGACGAATGAGGACAAAGTCAGGCTTGAAGGACCTGAGAAGAAACATAGACTTTAAGACAAAACAGAAATTTTGGTGCCTGTCAGTCACAGTGAGGTGGATGTGACCTCTCTGTATCAATGAAGTGGGTGTAGTCCTCTCTTTGTATTAGTGAAGTGGGTGTGGTTTCTCATTCTGTATCATTGCAGTGGGTGTGGTTTCTCTTTCTGTATCAGTGAAGTGGGTGTGGCCTCTCAGTCTCTGTATTAGTGAAGTGGGTGTGGCCTCTCCATCTCTGTATCAGTGAAGTGGCTGTGGCATCTCTGTATCAGCAAAGTGGGTGTGGCCTCTCTGTTTCTGTATTAGTGAAGTGGGTGTGGTCTCTCTCTGTATCAGTGAAGTCGGTGTGGCCTCTCTCTGTGTATCAGTGAAGTGGGCGTGGCTTCTCTCTGTGTATCAGTGAAGTGGGCGTGGTCTCTCTGATAATACACACACGTTGTGTTCAAACTGAACTCACACCAATACAATAAGATACTGAACATTATTTTCAGATCTATTTATACATTATTTTAAATTGGAACATTCCACATTAGCTGCTGGATAAACCCACTGAAGCTTAGACTATTTACATGATTTAAACAACAAAGCATTTATTTACTGTTTACTCCTTTACTATTATCTGTTGTGTTTTATGGTGGTGTGATCAGAAGGTCAGATACATATCAGAGACATAGTAGTAATATCTTGTAGATATTTAAAGAGCAAGGAATTTGTGTGAAACAGTTTTTTCGAGTGTCTACGCTATAGCAAGAGGTTCAGTCCAACCAAAGCCAAAAAAATGACACACAGACTTGACAAACTCATCAAAACCGAACCTGAAACTCTTGTGCTTTGTAAAGGAACTAACATTCATGTCATTTCATTTATACATGAGTTCTATTGGAGAAATATCAGTGTGTCTGGAGCCTCACCGCACCACCTTGGTCCCGTTCCTGAGCACTTGCATGGCCACGTTGCACGTCCCGTTAGTGTGAGACACCACACTGATGTCATGAAACTCAGCCTGGAATATAGACATTCATTCATACAGGACATTAATCATAAATCCTAAGTAATAAAAGACAAACACAACATTATTCCAGACTCACCTGCTCCACCCGGATCTCATAATCTCCCTGCAGCCTTTTTCCTCTGAACACTTTGGCCCTGTGAAGAACATCACCACCACCACACATGTTAATGTAAAGTACTGAGGAAGGACTGCAGATAAAACACACTCACGTGTACATGGTGTGGAGTAATATGAAAGAAAACACCATCACACAGCACTGTGTGAAGTGTGACTCAGAATTAACACAGACATAAATGTTAAATAAATAATCACCATATCAATGAGTTTGATCTGTTGATGTGAAGCGTTAATAATGTGAATAATCTGAGGACAATGTAATAATTCATCATCGGCCATAAACGTATGAATTTGTTGCGATTTGCTGCTTATAGATTAACAGATCCGTGTGTTGTCGTGTTTTTATTTGAATTAGAGAATCAAAACTCGACACAAAAGCGAATGCTAAATAAGTCGCCCAAATAAAGGGAGCAACAGATCGGGGTTACAGATTTGTGTTGGTGATGGATATCGATTTAAAAATCATGACACCTTCTGCAGTCCTGAAGCTCTGCTCCTGTAGATACGAGATAAAGGACAACTGTATAATGTTGCTGCTCATTAGATAAAGCTTTAACGCTCCGAGTTTGAGAAGACTGAATGCAATGAGAGTGTGTTTTAATGAGACAGTAACAGGTCTATAGCACTGTCTGTAAACCAACACTATAACCATGACGATCATCTTTAAGCGCATCACTCTTTATTTTCACTTCTTTGCGCCTGTTATTTCTGAACCTCAGACAATGATCATGGTGAAGATTTAACTCTTTAGAACAAACTCAAATCTCCTGCACCTCAGATAGCTTTAGTAGGCCTCGTAGCTCATAGCCGCTACATTATGAAACCTTTCTGACAATTTGAAGAGACATTAAAGTCATTTTATAAGATGTTAGCTAGCTGTCACAACCAGAAACCTCAGATGACTCATGATGTACCATTCAGACCACATTTCAACAACTGCACAGTGGGTTCTTTCTTTATCACATCAATAAATTCAGACCGTCTATAACTGATCATGCAGCACAGCTACAAGTCCAGGCTCTGCTTAAGATTACCTCATGTTAGCTAGCTCTCACACTGAGATTAACTCATGTTAGCTAGCTGTCACACTGAGATTAACTCATGTTAGCTAGCTGTCACACTGAGATTAACTCATGTTAGCTAGCTGTCACACTGAGATTAACTCATGTTAACTAGCTCTCACACTGAGATTAACTCATGTTAGCTAGCTGTCACACTGAGATTAACCCATGTTAGCTAGCTGTCACACTGCGATTAACTCATGTTAGCTAGCTGTCACACTGAGATTAACTCATGTTAGCTAGCTGTCACACTGAGATTAACTCATGTTAGCTAGCTGTCACACTGAGATTAACTCATGTTAGCTAGCTGTCACACTGAGATTAACCCATGTTAGCTAGCTGTCACACTGAGATTAACTCATGTTAGCTAGCTGTCACACTGAGATTAACCCATGTTAGCTAGCTGTCACACTGAGATTAACTCGTGTTAGCTAGCTGTCACACTGAGATTAACTCATGTTAGCTAGCAGTCACACTGAGATGAACTCATATTAGCTAGCTGTCACACTGAGATTAACTCATGTTAGCTAGCAGTCACACTGAGATTAACTCATGTTAGCTAGCAGTCACACTGAGATTAACTCATGTTAGCTAGCTGTCACACTGAGATTAGATAAACAGAGGTGGTGTGTGAGCCACATGGACAGTTTATTAGAAACAGGAAACAACAGGGAAGCTTTGTATCGTGCACAAGAATGAGAAACCTGAGGTTCTGCCAAGCACCGAGACAAACTCTGCTGAATAAACCTACACTTTTATCTCTACTTGTAGCCTCATTGCCATGTCTAGATACTTTCACCCCTTTAATTGGATGCTTTGTTTGAGTAATGTGTTACTGTAGAGGTTTTCTGCTGCGTTTCTTTCTCTAATCACTTGTTACAGAAGCGGTTGGTGACTTCAGCTGTTCTCTACACACCCTGTAATTCTAGATCTTGTAGATGCACTGATTAGTGGTTAGATGAGAACTCAGAAGGTTCTCCACACAGCTGCTAGATTAGGAAGCTGAGCTCTGAGATTGCCTGCGATATTAAAGATCTTACGTATCATTGAATAATTTAGGACTATTCACATATTATTTAATAATTCATTCATTTCAGGTTTAATTTGCACCTTGTTACAGAGATGTGACTGTACATTAGCTGGAAGTGAAGAAGATGTTGCTCCTTTTAACTACTGTCTGGATTATAATCCATCACTATCTGATTTTTTCTCAGCTATAATCAACACAAGGCACAGAGGCACTCTCTGAAATAGATGCATGTATATTGATCTCTAAACTTGAGGAAAACCCTGACGCTAGCTCAGAACATTCAGACACTGAAAATGGGAGAACGGTCTTCAGCACAGTGTCTACAGAACACATGAGTCACCTCAGACTTGCTCACTGGGGGTAAATGCATACACATTTAAATATATCCAATATTAATCTTGAATTTTGTATTATATTAATCTTTATATTATTCTTTATAATAACCTTTTGTTCTATGTTTATGTTCCTGTAAAGCTGCTTTGTGACGATGTCTATTGTAAAAAGTGTTATACAAATAAACTAGAATTGAATTGAAGTGAATTGAACATACACAGATACACAGTCTGCACCTACACTGAGACTTCAGCTGATTACATTTCACATTATTTACTGTAAAACAAAGTGAAATCTTTTTAAAGCAGACTCAGTAGATCTGGGTTTCTACCTGCTGTCTCCATCCAAAACTAGTCCACATTGGTGTACAACATCCTGGCAGCCTGGGTTTAGGTGAAGAAGCAACTGAGTCAGATTATATTTAATTAATCAAGATTAAATAATATTATTAATTATTAGCCTGAGATCCTTTAATTCTTACATTGTGTACTTTGTGTTTAAAAATGTTTCCCTTCACTTCAGTGACACTGTTTAGAATATAGATGAGGTCTGATGAATCTCAGCCAAATCACTCTCTCACTCACTCATCTTCTACCGCTTATCTGAACTTCTCGGGTCACGGGGAGCCTGTGCCTATCTCAGGCGTCATCGGGCATCGAGGCAGGATACACCCTGGATGGAGTGCCAACCCATCACAGGGCACACACACACTCTCATTCACTCACACACACACACACACACTACGGACAATTTTCCAGAGATGTCAATCAACCTACCATGCATGTCTTTGGACCGGGGGAGGAAACCGGAGTACCCGGAGGAAACCCCTGAGGCACGGGGAGAACATGCAAACTCCACACACACAAGGTGGAGGTGGGAATCGAACCCCCGACCCTGGAGGTGTGAGGCGAACGTGCTAACTACTAAGACACCGTATGCCCCTTCAGCCAAATCACTAAGGAGAAAAACTTCTATTCCTTTCACTCGACACTGTAGTGAAATATAAAACCTGAGATAAATCAGATGGTTTGGAATAATAATAATAATAATAATAATAATAATAATAATAATAATAATAATAATAATAATAATAATAATAATAATTCCACTGCTGTTGATTCCCTGAGGTCTACACATCTGGACAATGCACTTCCTGATGTGAGCTCATGACAGCGATTGTGTCATTGGCTGCTGGTTCAGTGGCTCAGGAGCTTGGAGATGATTAACTTGATGCGCTCTCATTGTTCTGCTGTTTTGCAGCGAGCTCTAATAAACTGGACCACTGCAGCGGAGTGAAGCCTTCTCTTTGTCAGCTTTCTACAAAATCACACTCCATATGGTGTAAACAAACGGCTAGTCAGGGATTCACACTGGGATTCGTCTTCATTTCACTGTTCTGCAGGTTTTGGTGCTGATAAACAATAGATGTGACCAACAACATACTGCAAGATATTTCAGTTTTAATAGGTTATAAAATGATAACGCTGACACGATGGGAGAAGCAAAGATTTGTGTTTTAAAGAATCCAGAAGCTGATTATTTTTTAGTGATTATTGCCGTGTTTTATTCTTCTTACCAACAAAAAGATTTGTATTGATTTGTTCATCAATCGAGTGACAAACTGTTGTGTGTCAGCTATAAACACTATTCCCCTCAGCACACACACGCACTCACACATGCACACACACGCACACACACACACGCACACACACATACACGCACACACGCACACACACACCTACATACACCCACACACACATTTTTAATATTAGGGAAGCATGTGCTGTGCAAGTCCCTTGAATCAGACTGTAGAACATACCATATAAAATACTATAATCACTCAATAACAATCGTTACATAAGAATGTATTTTACACGACTCTCAGTGTCCTTCACAGCTGCGTCTGATGTCATATAATACTCCCAGAAGACAGAGTTTCTGTGGTTGTTAAACACACGACTGCCTGCCATGTTTATGTCTGTTCCAGGCTTTTTGCTGGAGGCTGCTGATGAGAGGTCACACCATGGACATGACCTCATAAAGCCCTCAGTGTACAGCATCCTTAATAAGGAACTACAGCTCATTCTCTGTAGAAATAGTTATTATATTAAAATTATTAATAATAATAATAATAATAATAATAATGATGCAAAAAATCCTGTCATTTAAAACATTTAAATGTAGCCATCAAGAAGAAGAAGAAGAAGAAGAAGAAGAAGAAGAAGATGAAGAAGAAGAAGAAGAAGAAGAAGAAGAAGAAGAAGAAGAAGAAGAAGAAGAAGAAGATGAAATCAAAACACAAAAAGATAAAATAATTAAAATATCATTAATACAAAATTTACCTGGAAATTAGATCTTTAAAATAAAGCTAAAATTGTAATATTAAATAATAAATAAATAAATAAATAAATAAATAAATAAATAAATGACTTATTTACTAGATCACACACACCTATCTTTAGAAAATACTGTATATCCCCTTACAGTTTATTTTTTCTGGAGTTATATATTGTATATTTTTACATTAGATCGTTTTCTTTTCCTGTTTAGAAGGAAAAGTTTCTCTGAACTGAACACATCATGAATCTGCACTTCCTTCAGCTGGTGGTGTTAAACACACATTTACATTTACAGCATTTAGCAGACCCCCTTATCCAGAGCCACTTATTAGCGCATTTTATTAATACAACTGAGCAATTGAACCCACAACCTTCCGTTTGGTAGCTTAACCTCTAGGCTACCACATGCATACACACACACACACACACACACACACACACACACACACACACACACACAGAAATGCACACAAACACACACATACACACAAACACACACACAGATATGCACACAAACACACACACACACACACACACACACACACACACACACACACGCATGCACAAACACACACACTGACAGACATGCACACAAACACACACACACGCACACACACACACACACACACAGACATGAACACAAACACACACATACACACACACGCACACACACACAGACATGCACGCACTCATGCATGCACACACACACACACACGCACACACAAACACACACAGGGGTGTATCCAGGGGAATGCTTTGCAGCGACACATTTATTGACGTGTGTAAAACGCAGTTTTTCCTACAACGTTACATCTCCTGGGAATCTTGAAGCGTTTTACTAGCTCGAGAATTGAGGAGGAAGATCCTGGCGCTTCACTTAATAACCTTAATGTGTGTAATTACATAGTCTTATAACCTGACATTAAATTCTATTAAACACCAACACAGCCGAGTTCTGGACTCTGACAACGGTGCAGGTTTATGTTAATGCACTCACTTTAATACCTTATCGTTTCTATAGCAACAGCTCACACAGACAGAGTCGTACAGCAGACGCTCCACATCAACGGATTAAAAAGATGTATGGAAGGAGTCTCCAGTGTCAGTGCTTTAACACAGAGCATGACTGTGCACTTATATTCCATGAAGAAATACATCTATTAAATCCTGCCTTTTCAGACACACAACTGCTGGGACAGGAGACACGCAGTGAGTTTCAACACGGCCTTCGTTATTATTCCAAAGGGATTTGTTATGACACAGTAGTGAGTAGAGATAATAGAGAATTTTCCGGATTTCTGTCCAAGAACACGACAGCATTGCTAAATACATTAGGGCTCTAAGGATAAACACAAATGAATTAAATAGTCTGATTACGTCTGAGTTTTTTCTGCTTCATGGACTTGTTGCTGTCGAACACAAATAAGGAATTAATCTCTGTTCTAAACATGATAAGAGATTAATCACAGCAGCAATATGAAATAATGCTTACACATGGGACAAAGAGGAAGACTGAGTGACAAGAGCTCAAACAAATATGGTGCAATTTTCATATAAATCTTTAAGAATGAGTTCAAATTACTGGTGTAACGTATTTGTGCTTGTGAATAGTTTGCTGTATAATTACTGCATTGAGATGCACAAGCATCACATTTAGAAAATATTATAATAACTATTTTATAATTATATATTTATAAGTACAGAGATTCCTGACTGCAAATATTCTACGAAATTACTCATAATCATGAAATCAGACCACACATTATGGAATAAACATTAGAGCTGACCGAAGATGGCACCACGAGTGATGGAGGAGACGGAGGATTCGTGCTCGTTGCATCGTGCGTATCAGGAAAACCCAGAGCATGCACTCACTCAGTCACGCATGACCTCGTAACAACATATCAACATCGCATTTCATCAGTTTCATCCTAATAATCCCACTCACAATTACATGCACAGCCGTTTCTGGATTTAGAAGCTCAAAAAGCTTCACCACACCTACCATTCCTGCTGCGGCACATCGATGACCAGCAGGATTTTGAACTTCTTGCTAACGGGGACGGGGGTCTGTTCGACGAGCCCTGCCGAGGCTGCTGTTTGCTTCACTACGTTGGTGATGGAGCTGAAAAATCCTGCACCTGAGGGCTGGGCAGCAGGTTGGGGTTTCGTCTCTGTTGTCAGGCTCGGGTTCTGGGTCGGACAAACCTGAGGAGCCGATTCAGACGCCACCCCGGGTGGAGAAGGCTGGGAAGGATCAGCTTTCTGCAGGTCTGATAGGTAACCGTTAGGCAGGTTGGAGATGAAGGTGCTGTCAGAGAGACGTCTGCGCAGGTAGTTCATGGCTGTGGATGAGGATCGAATCTAAAAGTCCTGATGCAGGAAGAAGGAACCAGTGCTGCTCAGATTAGGACTGCAGGAGGTATGTGAGCTCTTCGAGAGATTATCACTCATCAGAATGGAGCGGGTTTCCTCCTTCTGCGTCTCTGTGCTTCCTCTCAGCTCTCGATGCCTGCGCTGCTGACGTCGCTCATCCTCATCCACCAATCAGATGCTTCTAAAGGCTGCAGGAGACGAGATGCTCTGCTCCCTCCCTCTGTCCATTCCTCCCTCCCCTTCCCCCATTCCTCAGCCTCACGACCATCATGGCTTTCTATCCGCTGCAGAAAAGGCAAAACAAGATAAATAAATAACACAAACCAGGGGGGTTCCAGTGCAAGTGTGGCGAATAAAATGGAGGCAACAGAGAAACGATACGATCTCTGGGTCGAAGGGACAGAAAAGAGAATAAAATGTGATGTCTGATAACAAACCGATGTCTTTTTATTATTCAGTTAGCATTTAGTTATTATTACGAAATTTAATTAATAAACAGGATGCATTTCTGAACTACACCTTGTGATGTGTAGTGCAACCGGTTTTATATTGAACCACTAAAACTACATCATATCTTTATATCCCATGTGTCGCAGTCAGACAGGGCCATGGGTCAGTGCTGCACATTATAGAATTACACTTAAACTGAACTGAGGATAGATTTTAATTTAATTAAATCCCATGTTTTTATTATAAAGGTATCAAAAATAATTAATATAACTTCTGGATGAATGTATAAATGTACTGGCTATAATATATATTGTACACCAAATGTATAAATGTACATAAATCTAAAAACTCTGATTTACGTGATATTCATATTTAATGAGTGTTAAATGTATGATGTTTTATTAACTAAGCTGTTTGTTGCCATTGTTCCTGCTGTGAGCGTCACAGCTAAAGGCCAAACCCACAATACATACTGGGCTAATATGCTAAGATCTCATGCTAGCTGGCTAGCCGTTTGTTTGAGAAATAACGCTTAATAATGTAAAGTAATCGGAATATAATTGTATGAATGTGGCTTGTTTTTTTTTTATTTCAAAATATAAATCTGTCTGTCGTCGAATGAACTTAAATAGTATTGTTTCGTGTGACGTTTTGCTTTAACCAGCTAACATTAGACACAACTCCACTTTGGACGGCTAACTGTTTAGCACGTTAGCTTGTGAGGTAAAGCAGCCTGTGTGCTTGCTAGCAGAAGGACTCTGTGGCTTCGTTTAAATCTTTGCAAATTGTATTATTTAGTGACTACGTTTGCGTCTAAAATCTACTGAAAATTAGCCGGTTTTATAAGTATCACCTGAATCACGTTTTCTGGCTTTAGCAAAAGAAAACGAGTCAAAGTTGATTGAGTTTGATCACTTTTTCTGCTAAAGGCTAAGCTAGCTAGCTACAACCGGGCTAGCTAGCTAGCTTGGCTAGCTTTTAAGCTAAATGCTTCTTACGAGAATGGACCTTTTGAGCCACCAATTTATGGATAAAATGAACAATAACATCGGAAGACTTCACTACGATTCTTATGATGGTGAGTGGTTGAGTTGTTATCTGTTTATTAGCTGGGAGCTAAACAATAAAGAGCTAGCGAGGGTTAGCGAGTTAGCTGTAGAATACGTTTATAGGCGTGTAAAAGTGCTAAAAGTGCTGATCAAATGTAGTAATAATAATAATAATAATAACAATATTAAATTGCCCCCGAGTCACAGTTTGTTTCTTCTGTTTTTTATTAAGTATAGCTGTCGTGCAGGGCTTAGAAAATACCAATTTATTATTTTTCTTCCATGTTTCTTATCATTATTACTATTGTTATTACTATTATTATTGTTGCTGTTATTATTATTGTTCTTCTTATTATTGTTGTTATTGTTATTATTGTTGTTGTTATTATTATCTATTAAAGTATTAGCGACAGAGATTCCATTTATTCTGTATACATTTATTTATCATGCAGTGTTTATCAGTGTTTAGTGTCACCTCTCAGTTAAGGACACAGTGATCGTTTGTGTATTTTAGATGATTCTGGGGACTCCAGGATGCACACACTGTCCTCTTCTACAGGAGACAGCAGGACAGGGACGCCGATCAGTCCGATTAAAAGAAAGTTTGATGATGTAGAAGTGGGGAGCGGACAGGAGTATGAAAATGAACAAATGGCCAAGATGAGCTGCTTGCTTTCTTCTCACCTGTAAGTGTAATGTCGTGATTTATAACGAAGCACTTCATCACAGAGACGTCAGCTGTTTTCACCAGAAAGTTATCGGATCACGTCACAGAATTCATTTGTGTTGTCCCTGAATCGTCATGAGCGTATCATTTATATATCAAAATGTTCTATAAGGGGAAATATTCTGTAGTTACATCTGAAGCTGATAAAGTTACAGCTGATAAAGTTACTTTTAAGACTGTAAATATCATGAAGAAGAGAGTTTTAAAGAATTGTCACCAAAGCTCTCTCTTAAATAAGCTTGTTAAAGGGTCTAAAAAGTGTCACTGCTTCACTAAGGTCATGATGTTCACAGTCAGAGCTGCTTCACAATTGTGTCTAAAAGTGTCTGTTTATTTTCTGATTATACCAAGAACAAACATTTAGTTCACACAGTTTTTGCTGTACTTGATGCCATTTCCTGTCGTTTTGGTTCTAAGGGGAAATCCGGTGGATGGAGACACCAGGCCAGAACCTTGGACCCACTGCCACAACTTGTTTGAGCAGGCTTCCTCTGCCATCAGCGGGCTCCATGCTGGCCGTCTGTATTCGCCGTTCCACTTCTACGCCATGGAGCAGCCGTTGGCTCTGACCAAAAACAGCACGGACACGGCCATGTCCTCTTTCCCCACATCACTCAGCTCCACAGAGCGACAGCAGGTCAGTTATCAGTGTAGGAGTAATAGAGTAAATACACATTATGAGTGCATTATTGTACACCTGTAACTGTCAGATCTGCTGTTACATAACAGGTAAAATAACTGTGATCATGTATTTAATGTTGCTCAGAATCGTCCCTCGGTGATCACCTGTGCTCCAGCAAGTAACCGCTCATGCAGCCTCTCAAACTGTCACATGTCTCCAAACGGCTTCTCCTCCGCCGTCAGTAACGCCAAGAGCAAAGCTAACGGTAAGGACTGATGTTTCGTTTAAATGACTTACGTATGTTTTATATGTAGTCATGGATATCATTTTTGTTATTCAGTCTTAGTTGAAGGCACAATTAAAAAGATAAAAAGCCCTAAAACGTTTGGCATAAAGGACAGTTTGATTGACTGTTTGTGTGTGTGTGTGTGTGTGTGTGTGTGTGTGTGTGTGTGTGTGTGTGTGTGTGTGTGCGCGCGCACACATGACCCTGTCTCGCTCCCTCTCATTAGCCAACGCTGTGTGTGATCCTGTGATTGAGGAACACTTCCGCCGCAGTCTGGGGAACATCTATAGAGAGCCGGAGGTGGCGTCTAACTCTGTGTCCATCACCGGGTCAGTGGATGATCACTTCGCCCAGGCACTGGGAGACACCTGGTTACAGATTAAAGCCAAGGGCAGTGGCTCCGGGAGTCCTGAGTCCACTTCATAAAGTTCATAGAACCTGTCTGAACCTTCTGGGTTGGTTTGTCCTGGTTAAACTCCTTTCACATCAAGTCTGAGCGCAGAAATGATCATTATTGTTATTATTATTATTATTATTATTATTATTATTATTATTATTATTATTATTATTAGGTGTTTGGCTGAACAGACTGTCTTCCATGCCTGAAGAATAATTTTTATTCTTAGGCTTTAGATTGGATCAGTAATTTCTCTTTCAGATCTTAGACCATAAGGATCACACATAGGATTATAAACAGACACAGTTGTGTAGGAATGACGGCACTAAATTAAAAACAGCAGTATGTAATGTTTAAACCTTTTTACCTTGTATACCACACAGGTCTCCCCTGAGGTCTGATTTGTACTTCTGTCCAAATATATTTTAGTATATTTTATTTTATTTTAAATTTAAAAAGAAAAAGCTGTTTAAATGTGACTCAGAATCACAACCAGAGCACACAGTTCAACAGAACAAGCCAGGAATCCATTCCTGACCCTAAATAAAACTATACTGCAGTAAAACACTACATTACTACACTATTTTTAAGGCTTAGTCTGAATCAGAGTGAAACTGGTTATTTTGGTTAGCTTGGTATTTGGCACATTTTACAAGTTAAAATTGTACAAAACAAATCTTGTTTAATTCTTCTTCTTCTTCTTCTTCTTCTTCTTTCGGCTTTTCCCTTCAGGGGTCGGCACAGCGAATTACAGATAAAAAAGATTTCACCTGAGTACAGAGAATACAGATCAGGCACTAAAGAGACCATTTGATAATTGTGTAAATAAATCGCTTGTGTTTCTCTACAGCACTACAATCAGTGTTACTCAGGAATAAGAAGCCAGTTTGATTCACTTCCTGCAGTGAGTCGATACAGAGTCGAATCACTTTCTCAGTGGAATAGACTCGATAGCACATTGTACTTCTGTCACTAAGACTCTCGGACCCCGGTGTGATTGCACGACTGTGTCTAAAGAGCACTGAGGAACACACCAGGCTTGTGTTCACACACTGAGTTTCCTGTACAGTGTGCTTAGTGTAACTCCACACTGGTCCTCTAGTGACAGGGTCTGATAACACACACTACTGTCAGCATTTCATACACATATTTGCAGGACTATAAATCAGACTAAAAATGGGGTGGGGCTTATCCCTGAGCTGTGGATGGGGGTGGAGCTAAATGTGTAAACACAAACACGTACTTGCATTATACTGTTTCCTACAGAATATACAGCTTTAACCTGTACAAATGCCTTTAAGACATTTAGAGTGAAAGTTATTACTGTGACGAAGCTCAGATCGTTACGTATCACCACCAGATTCCTCATTATACTCATGTCCTTATAGCAGGGTCTCAGTCCTGTGGTGTCATTATGCAGTGCCTTGTCTAGTGTGAACCTGATGCACCTATAGGAGCAGAGAAACAGGACTTGGTGTGAAAGGTGAAACAGAAAGGTTTTTGAACAATAGATCGTTGTGAACAGGGCAATGAACAAATATCAGTCATGGGGTTTGTTTTGAAAGGCAGCCAAAGAAGCTTTCTTCTGTTTTGATTCATGTGCTGTATTTTATAACCGTCTCAAATGTGCAGATTTTTAGGTTTTAAACAAAAGACAAAAACCTACAATCCAGGAGCATCTTGCTATTCTGTTATCAGATGGATCATAATTCTGCATTTAGTCATAATCACACCGATTCTCAACACACCACTAAGATACGCATCATCCTGGGCTTTGGGCCGAGGACGCGTTTACGTTTTCATGGCTAACACACACTCATTAACCCGACACACAACCTGCGTCTATTTTACTCACAATCTTTAATCTGCTTAAATATGTACTTCAAATAGCTGGTATCTATTACACAGACTTCTATCTTTATCCTGTTGGTTCTTAGTTTTATTTTTTAATCAGTAACAGTTATAGAAAGTCCTGCTGCTGGAACAGTGTACTCAATATATTTTTTTAACAAATGTCTTTTAGATAGAACGGCATCTCGCTTTGAAGCACAGCCTCTGGAAAGGCATTTACATGCAGTATACACAGCTTTTATAGAATTATTTCACTTCTACAGATTTCTAACACCTTCCTACAGGACTGAGTGAGATGAACAGCAGCTTTACTGCCCCAGTTCTTTAGCACACTGCTCTGGTGTTCTACACTTTAATGATCAGGTTACTCACTGACCAACTTCTGGAACCGCCATGTGCTGATATCTAGTTTTATTTACATTATTATATGGTTACAGTATTTTTAAAAAATATATATATTTAACTGTTTTTCCATCCTGTAAGTAATATTTTCTCCATGTTCTCCAAACTGATTTCTAGATTTACAAAATCGACAAACTAAAATAACATTTTAACACACACTATTTGAGAATTTCCATCCAAACGTTTCACACATTTTACTTAGACCTCAAAAGTACAACAACTTACTCACCGATAAAAACTGTAATGAACTGATCAACATGTGAATCTTGACTGATTGACAGTTAGGTAGTTGCCCCTCCTTCTTCTCTCCATGTTGTCAGTCAGTCACATGTTTGTGTCAGTGCTCTCGTCTCGTCTCGTCTTGTCTCGTCTCATCGTTCACGTTTCAGTGATGTGCTTTCTGTCACAGTAAATGTTAAATTAAAAAATAGCCCCATGTTTCAGACAGTTTACACAAAAAAATGACACAATCCTGCTTCTAACGGTCAGATCTAACACTACAAATGGCAGTAAAACGCAGCTGAACCCCACATTACAGCAGGACATGGCTTCAGTACTCCTCACTGTCTGCATGGATCTGGTGTAAATCCTGACACAAACACGTCCTGTTTTATTTCCACCTCCTTAAAGCTGCAAAATTTACACTCAGTAATGTTTAAATATATAAAACAGAAGCTGCAGCCATGTTCGAATGAAACTTCATCAGGACATGTTGGGTTCCTGTCCCTGGTCCTGACTCCTAACTCCGTATTCTCATTTTTTACGACAGTCAGTGAGTCTGAAATCTCGAGTGTCTGTAATCAGTCGTCATGAATAAACACGAGCGAGATTAAACGTCCTTATCCTGAAGAAATCGTTAGGACGGCAGGACTATAGCGGTAAATCCGCAGTTTCCGTGGTAACCATTTACGTTAACACAGGGTTTATGGTTTGTCAAATCGGATAACTGTCAATGTTCCAGTGGGTTTCTACACAGATCACATCTCAGGATTTTATTTTTTACAGTTACACAAACATCTAATAAAATTTTTAGTTATTTTCAGTAAAAAAAAGAAAAAGCAAATCTTAAAACAAAGCCATAATGAAGATGAACAAAGTAATGGTGCCATAAAGAGACGAGTCGTGGAAAACAGATGTGTTAGTGGAAGATTTCACACACATCGTATTAGGAGGCGCTCTTTCACCGTTTAGTTGCCATGTTGTCGTTTTCAGCTCTGGGGAGTTTTTCCTTATATGGAGTTTTGTGGGTGTGGCTAAATGTTAATGCCGTGAAAGTGCTTAGTAATGAACTCGGAGTGTTTATCAGCATACACACGCGCAGCAACATGAAGAACATCTAAGTTACTGATCTGTTTGTAAATCAGGAGTGAATTTATTTTTTTGAGAAACATTTGCACGACGTTTCCCGAGAAGCCGAGTGCAGTTCGAGTTTTCACATGTTGTGTTTCTAAGTGTGTCGTGTAGTAGATTATTGGCACATGCTTACTGCTGAGCACCAGAACAAAAACACTAAAGGGCTTTTATTTAAAAAATAAATAGAAAACGGAAGCTAATCTTTTAGTGCGACGTTTCCCACATGCCAAAGGAAATATTAATTCCACCGAGGTTCCTTCTTCCTTCTGTAGAAAAACACTCTGAATTCTTATGTAATAAACAACGACCATCGTTACGCAGTGCGTGATGAATGACCAGCTTTTCTCTCTTGATTTTTACTTAAAACTTCACATTATCTTTATATTTAATATCCATTTCGCATGCCTATCTTTTATTTTCTCTTTTTTTTTCTTGAAAAAAGTTGATCTTTTTTTTTTAGGTCAGTTGACTGGCAGAACAGTTTGAGGAAAAGTCTAAATATTAGCCAGAGTTTTGAGGAAGCTTCAGAGTCACGTGTGTGATGACGTCTGTGTGTTGTACGTGGTTAAAGCGGTAAAGAGGCTGCGTCCTCGCATCGTAAGAGCTCTCAGAATAAATAGCCAGAATATTATAGCTAGTTTATATGTAACTCTATTTACTTATTTGGCTGTTTTTTTTTCTTACAATTGCAACTTTTATATGCATCAAACCAGAAAAAATAAATAAAAAAACTTGTAACAAACTCGTCTAATGATGACGGTGTGTTCTGCATCCTAATGAGATTCAAAAGGAGTTTTATTCTTTTTGCATTTCTAAACATTTCACATTCTCTGAAAGTCTGTTAGCATGTTGTAAACACTGTACAAACGTTCTGGAAGCTTCCATGTTGGAGAACCGGAGTCTCGTCCACTTTCCCTTTAACACAGTTCCTTGTCTCTCGGTTTTCCCTCCTCACCACTACAGGTCGCTTATGACTGTTAGTTTGAAAATATTCCACTATTAATTGAGCAGTTACAAAAACAAGCCAGCGGTGAACACTGGGAGAAGGTTTCATTACAAAACCTTTGTACAAAAAAAAAAGTGGGATTTAAAAAAGTTATAAATCATTATAAACATTGACAGTGGGATTATAGATCATTATAAACACGAGAGTGGGATTACAAATCATTATAAACACAGAGTGGGATTATAGATCATTATAAACACGAGAGTGGGATTATAAATCATTATAAACACAGAGTGGGATTATAAATCATTATAAACACTGAGAGTGGGATTATAAATCATTATAAACACTGAGAGTGGCATTATAAATCATTATAAACACTGAGAGTGGGATTATAAATCATTATATACACTGAGAGTGGGATTATAAATCATTATAAACACAGAGTGGGATTATAAATCATTATATACACTGAGTGTGATTATAAATCATTATATACACTGAGAGTGGGATTATAAATTATTGTAAACACAGAGTGGGATTATAAATCATTATATACACTGAGTGGGATTATAAATCATAAACACAGAGTGGGATTATAAATCATTATAAACACAGAGAGGGATTATAAATCATTATATACACTGAGTGGGATTATAAATCATTATATACACTGAGAGTGGGATTATAAATCATTATATACACTGAGAGTGGGATTATAAATCATTATAAACACAGAGTGGGATTATAAATCATTATAAACACCTGAGAGTGGGATTATAAATCATTATAAACACTGAGAGTGGGATTATAAATCATTATAAACACTGAGAGTGGGATTATAAATCATTATAAACACAGAGTGGGATTATAAATCATTATATACACTGAGTGGGATTATAAATCATTATATACACTGAGAGTGGGATTATAAATCATTAAATACACAGAGAGTGGGATTATAAATCATTATAAACACTGAGTGGGATTATAAATCATTATAAACACAGTGAGATTATAAATCATTATAAACACTGAGAGTGGGATTATAAATCATTATAAACACAGAGTGGGATTATAAATCATTATATACACACTGAGTGGGATTATAAATCATTATAAACACAGTGGGATTATAAATCATTATAAACACTGAGTGGGATTATAAATCATAAACACAGTGGGATTATGAATCATTATAAACACTGAGAGTGGGATTATAAATCATTATATACACTGAGAGTGGGATTATAAATCATTATAAACACTGAGAGGGATTATAAATCATTATATACACTGAGAGTGGGATTATAAATCATTATATACACTGAGGGTGGGATTATAAATCATTATATACACTGAGAGTGGGATTATAAATCATTATAAACACAGAGTGGGATTATAAATCATTATATACACTGAGAGTGGGATTATAAATTATTGTAAACACAGAGTGGGATTATAAATCATTATATACACTGAGTGGGATTATAAATCATTATAAACACAGAGTGGGATTATAAATCATTATATACACTGAGAGTGGGATTATAAATCATTATAAACACTGAGTGGGATTATAAATCATTCTCATTGTGTAACCAGGGGTTTATGAGCAACATATAAACCATGATCATTTCTAAGTACATTATAAATAGATTTATCTCTAATTCCTTCCTGCTGAAGCCATTTCAGATGTTTAGTGCCGGAGTCCATCATTGTCCTAACCCTATCCACAGCAGTCCCAGGTGTCAGTTAATATTCCCTTTAATACCACAAGGGGGCAGCACCAGTACACGTTCTACTACATCCATTCATCTGGCTTGACTTTTCTAGTGTCTATATTTCAGTGAAGCACAGAACAGTTAATCATGAACCTGAAGTTCGTTTATCTTTGTCTTCTTTTCTAAGCTGTTATTAATAAAACAGGACAGTCGAAGTCTCCTCTGCTCCTGTCCATCATTCCTGACTCCTACATCAGCTCCTCTGAGGTGTTGGACTCACTGATGCTGTAAATAATACTAATGACAGCTGAAGCATGTGTGTGTGTGTGTGTGTGTGTGTGTGTTTGTGTGTGTGTGTTTGTGTGTTGCAGTGGGTGTCTCAAGATTTACATAATTATTTGTAGATTATTTGAGCTTTATCTCTCTGTCTTCAGCTTTCTTCTCCTCTGAGGAGGATGTGAGCATGTCCTCAGGGGACAGAGCAGCTAAAATAGATTCTTTATACAAGTGCATTAAACACACACACACACACACACACACACACACACACACACACACACACACACACACACACACACACACACACACACACACACACAGCAGATGTAAGTGAAGCTGGCAGAACAGAACTCTTGGGCCTCGCAGCTTCCCAACATCACTGCTGCAGTTTGTGACACTGATCAGGGCTGAAAGGTGTAAAGGTGAAAGGTAAGAAGGTCCTCTGAGGTTTTCTCCATCGTGAGAACTGTGGTAAGGTGCAGAACCTTGACGTGATGGGGACAGAGCTCTGAGTTAGCTGGAGGTACATTCAGTATGTCAGTTCCTCTCTTCCTCTCCTCTACCTCTCCTCCTCTCTTCCTCTCCTCCACTCATCCTCTCTACCTCTCCTCCTCTCTCCTCAGTTGCTCCTCATAATGAGAAGAGATATGGAACCTGTCAGTTTTATTGTCAGAGATACGACCTGCTGCTCGAACAAGTCAAGAAGCCTTTATTGTCATTACACCATATCTAACTGTTACAGTACACAGTGACATGAGACAAGGTTTCCCCAGGATCAGTGTGGTACATAACACACACAGCTATAAGGACTTAGTGAGTTAGTCC
>NC_062540.1:21869163-21879163 GCF_022655615.1 Tachysurus fulvidraco
TCTTCTGCAGTCAGGGAGGATGAAGAAGGTGGAGCCGGGGGGTTGAGCAGAGAAGAGATGATGTTGTGGAATTTCCGAGGGTCATGTGAGGAAGCTTCAAGCTTTTCCTTGTAGAAGGAAGTCTTGGCAGAAGTCACATCTGAGGAGAACTTGACAAGAAGTGTTCTGTAAAAATCAAGATCTACATCAAGTTGTGATTTCTTCCACTTTCTCTCTGATGATCTTAGCTCTCTTCGATTGTTGCGCAGCACATCTGAAAGCCAAGGAGCAGAACAAGAACTTTTCTTGAGTTTAGTGAACATAGGGCAGAGGAAGTCCATAGTTGAGGAAAGAGATGAGAGGAAAGTATCTGTGGCTGAGTCTAAGGGTAGTGAGGAAAAAGACTTAGCATCAGGAAGGGAAGAAAGAGTGCCAGAAGCTACAGATGAAGGGGAGACAGAGTGAAGGTTGCGGCGAGTAAGAGCGAGGGGGTCAGAGGTAGTTTTAGGTAAGATAGGTAGAGTGATGGTGAAGGATACCAGGTGATGATCAGAGACGTGGAGTGGGGTAGCAGTCACATCTGTAGCTGGAGAAGGACGGGTGAAAACCAGGTCCAGGACATTGCCTCCTTTGTGTGTGGGGATGTAGCTGTTGAGTGTGAGGGAGAAAGAGTCGAGAAGAGACAGGAGGGAAGAAGAATGTAGCTTGTCAGAGGGGAGGTTGAAGTCACCAAGCACTGTCAGGGGGGAGCTATCGGAAGGGAAAGCACTAAGCAGTGAGTCCATTTCTTCCAGGAAGTCTCCTAGGGGACCAGGAGGGCGGTAGACAACAATGATAACAAGGTTGATAGGAGAGGTAACTGAAATGGCATGAAATTCAAAAGAAGAGATGGTTAAATTAGAGAAGAGTAGAGGTTTAAAGCACCATTTCTTTGACAACAATAAACCTGTACCACCACCCCTGCCTGTTTCTCGTGGTGAGTGAGAGAAAGCATAGGCAGAGGATGGAGCAGCTGGTGTAGCAGTGTTCTGTGGGGACGTCCAGGTCTCTGTTAGAGCAAGGAAATCAAAGGAGTAATGGGAAGTTAAAGCAGAGATAAAATCAGCTTTCTTTACCGCAGACTGACAATTCCAGAGCCCACCTACCACCACTGTTTGAGACTTACACAACAGAGGAGGGTAGATGAGGTTATTGATATTGTGACCTCTGCTCTGTGGATGAGAGCGTCTGCGAGAGTAGGCCTTGAGTACAGAGATGGGTTTAAGGCACATATTTGTAGTCAGACAAGAGTGAGAGTTAAGGTTTGGTAGAATATATCAAAACAGTACTAGACACTAATGTTAGAGAGAGAGAGAGAGAGAGAGAGAGAGAGAGAGAGAGAGAGAGAGCTACTAACAAACCTAGCGTCTGTAGCGGAGAACCTTCAATTTAAATAGGTAAGCCCTGCCCCCAATTCACACCTTAAGGGAGACTGAAACTACTCCTGATTAATCAGCTGAGAGAACAACAAAAACCAACACTATAAAAATCAACAATGCTGTAGAATATAACACGATTCAAATCACACTACTCTAGAACAAAGTGAGTTAAGCAGATAGTATACAAAAGACAGGAACCTACTTTACCAGAAGACAATATAATCAAATGTAGAGAGTTAAAGCACACTGAAGAGTAGGCTGGTTCACCTTCAATTTAAATAGGAATTCCCTCTAACAGGCGCGCGCACACACACACACACACACACACACACACACACACACACACACACACACACATACCAAAATTTCAGATATTTCAAAATTTCACTGTGCTGTTGCAATCAATCAATCAAAATCACATCATCTTATCACATTTCCAACCAGATAAAATATACATCAGTGTTAATCTCAGTACTCTTAGGGTTAGGGGTTAGGGGTTAGGGTTATGGTTAGGAGTTCGGGTTAGGGGTTTGGGTTAGGGTAGGGAATATTCATCTCTACTCCCGAAGGAGTAGAGGAAGCACAGGCACAGACTCTTATCGATTTTTAAAAAGATATTATACCTCTATACACTTAGATTCCACTATTAAACCAAAAACAATTAAGTGAAAGAAAAAAAAGAAAAGAAAAAAAAGGGGAGGAATATTCTTAAATAAGGAGTGGGCCAAAGTCCAATTCTAAATAAGTTCTAAATAAGCAACTGGGTTCTGGTTTGGGGTGGGAATAGGGGGCTAGGTAATAGTTGGGGGTAAGGAAAGGAATGGGGGACTGGGTTATAGTTAGGGGTGGGAATAGGAGGAGGGGACTGGGTTGTGGTTGGGAGTAAGGATAGGAATAGGGGACTGGATTGTGTTTGGGGTGAGGATAGGAATGGGTGACTGGATTATGGAAAGGGGTTAGGGTAGGAATAGGGGACTGGGTTATGGTTAGGGGTCAGGATAGGAATGGGGGACTGGGTTGTGGTAAGGGGTGAGGATAGGAGTGGGGGACTGGGTTGTGGTTAGGGGGCAGGATAGGAATAAGGAACTAGGTTATGGTTAGGGGTCAGGATGGGAATGGGGGACTGGGTTATGGTTAGGGTTTAGGACAGGAATAGGGGATTGGGTTATGTTAAGGGATAGGATGGGAATAGGGGACTGGGTTATGGTTAGGGGTCAGGATAGGAATGGGGGACTGGGTTGTGGTTTAGGGGCAGGATAGGAATAAGGACCTAGGTTATGGTTAGGGGTGAGGATAGGAGTGGGGGACTGGGTTGTGGTTAGGGGGCAGGATAGGACTAGGGAACTAGGTTATGGTTAGGGGTCAGGATGGGAATGGGGGACCGGGTTATAGTTAGGGATGAGGATAGGAGTGGGGGACTGAGTTATGTTAAGGGGTTAGGATAGGAATAGGGGATTGGGTTATGTTAAGGGATAGGATGGGAATAAGGGACTGGGTTATGGTTAGGGGTCAGGATAGGAATGGGGGACTGGGTTGTGGTTTAGGGACAGGATAGGAGTAGGGAGCTAGGTTAGGTTGGGGGTCAGGATGGGAGTGGGGGACAGGGTTATGGTTAGGGGTGAGGATATGGGTGGGGGACTGGGTTATAGTAGGGGACTGGGTTGTGGTTGGGGGTAAGGACAGGATTGGGGGATTGGGTTATGGTGAAGGGTGAGGATAGGAATGGGGGACTGGGTTGTGGTAAGTGGTTAGGCTAGGAATAGGGGATTGGGTTATGATTTATGATTATGATATTGCGTTGTCCATCCCCTTTCCCCCTCCACCCCTTGGATCTGCAGCTTCTCGAGGCCGTGTGTGCGGAAATGGTTATACAGTAAATTACTTTTGTTTCCTCTTCTAATCTGATAGGCATGCTGCCTAAATCTGTCTATCAATTTATTTTTTGTTTCCCCTATGTATAATTTTTGGCATTCTCTACATCTTATGATATATACTACATTTGAACTGTTAGGGTACAATATTTGTTGTATCGGTACACCTAATCCTGAGTACATGTTTTTAATGTATTTAGTTCGTAGTGTAAAACTTTGATGTCTTATACCATTCACATTATTCTTCTCCATTTTAGCTCATACTAATATGTCTTTTAGATTTTTGTTCCTCCTATATGCAGCTACAAGTCTAAAATTGGTCAACTCAGCCGTCGATTCCTGGGCCTGTTGGAAGTGTACCCTCAAGTTTTTATTGAAATTTTGGTTAGGGGTTAGGGTTAGGGTTTAGGATTAGGGGTTAGGGGTTGGGGTTACGGTTAGGGGTTAGGGTTAGGGGTTACGGTTAGGGGTTAGGGTTAGGGGTTAGGGTTAGTGGTTAGGGTTAGGGCTAGATGTTACATGTGTTCAGTGGAGTACAGTGGTGGAGCGCAGCAGTGGGTGGAGAACTTGTTCAGGTTGAAAACAAGTCACAGCTGAATTTTGGATCATTTGCAGAAGACAAATTGTGTTTAGAGGAAGATTCTGACCTGGAGATGAAACCTGAGAGGACCAACAGTTCAGTTTCTCTGATGAACCTAACACAATTAAACACAACATGCAGCTCATAAATGAAGGTTTTTATTATTAAGGGAAAACAAAATCCAAACCCACATGGCCCTGTGTGTAAAAGTATTTGCCTCCTTGTTAAAACATAACTGTGGTTTATTACACCTGAGTTTAATTTCTCTAGCCACACCCAGGCCTGATTCCTGCCACACCCAGGCCTGATTACTGCCACACCCAGGCCTGATTACTGCCACCCCCAGGCCTGATTACTGCCACATCTGTTCACTATCAATACATCACTTAAATAAGTCCTGAGTGACAAAGTGAAGTAAACCAAAATATCCTCAAAAGCTACACATCATGCTGAGATCCAAAATAATTCAGGAACAAATGATAAAGAAAGTAAGTGAGATCTATCAGTCTGGAAAAGGTTATAATGCCATTTCTAAAGCTTTGGGACTCCAGCAAACCACAGTGAGGACAGATGACATGAGCATAGAGGATAGAGGACATGGGGACAGAAGATATGAGGACAGAGGACATGAGGAGAGATAACATGAGTACAGATGATGAATACAGTTGACATGAGGACAGAAGATATGAGGACAGGTGACACGAGCATAGAGTACAGATGACATGAGTATAGATGCCCTGTGGACAAAGGACAGAGGAAATATGACAGATGACATAAGGACAGAGGACAAATGACTCAGCCAATGAAAAAACAGCAGGGGAATAAGAGGTGAATAAAGTTTATAAAACTCTGTTAAAAAATCAAACGTTCTGATTATAAATCATTTTTAATACTTTTTATTTGTACATTTTCTTTATAACATGACACTCGTGCTTTATCATATGACACAATTTAATACATATCCTGTGTGTATAACATACTGTAGGCAGGGAAACAATTAAAAATCTACAAAACAATATTATTTTATTACTAGACATAAATTCTATCTGTCATATTTAAATCTTATCATAATTATCGTCACTTCTCATCAGATGTGTTTCGCTTTCAGAGATCAAAATATTATTGCAGGGAAAAAAACAGCAGTTTTATTTCGACAGAAAGTTCCAGAGAAGTTACAGACGTTCACAGGTACATGTTTAACACGACGACACCGTTTACAATAAAGCTGTAATACAAATCTCACATGGAGCTGTTCATAGGTGTGAAGAGGAAACAGCTTCGGACGGAAACTTTCAAACGTAGCTGCCGTAAAACACATCGTCATCATCATCATCGTCATCATCGTCATCGCCATCCGAACGACACCCACTTCAGCCCAATACTATCTAACTCCGCCCACTGACACAGAGCAGAACATGACGAATTCTAATGAACCTTCAGACAAAACTGAATTTTCTCACCTGAACCTCAGAAAGCTCAAATTCCCACTTGTGCTTTTCCAGAAAAGACCTTTTTTCACTGTAAACTTTCACAGAGACGCTAATATGTGGGTTTTTTGTTTTTTCGCTTCACAGATATGGTCTAACAGTTTGGCACATAACTGAACTAAAATTTTTTCATCATCATCATCATCATCATCATCCATCAGATTCACCGATATTTATTACAAATTTACTGAAAATATAGGCATCAATAAGTCATTTAACCAACTAATTATTTATTAATTAATTATTAAACGTTTTTAAATAATTAGCACATAATTTCTTTAATTTTACTCAAAAATAAATAAATTTCTAGAATTAGAAATTCAGGAATGTAAAATTTCAGATTTAATCAGAAACAAATCCCAGCCAATCAGAACACATCTTAAGTCCGGCGATGATGTTTCCGTCTACTGAAAATTGTGCTTTTTTAAAATGAAGAGGAAAAAAATTAATTATAATTTTATTATTACTGTAAATAATATTTATGCTGAAAACCTAATAAAATATTTATCCATGAGGACAACACTGTTTACCTCCTAACTAGCTAACACAGACTATAACCAGTGATGACATCATTAAAAATCATTGGTTTTGATCATTTAACAAATAAGTTCAAACTTATAAAATGTATTTTTATATTAATGCATAATCGGTGTCCGTACAGAGAGACGAACCAATAAACTTTGATAAAATTTGTTTCCAAATATTATTTTAAAGTGTTGATCTTCTACAGAAATAAGCTCTGATTGGCTGTCTGACATTGTGATGTCACAGATGTGTTATGATTAGCCAGAACTGAGCTCCGATTAAATACAGGTTTGTCTTTTTTCTTTACGACTCCCTATTTTTTTTTTCAGACTAGCAAATAAAAAAAAATATTGAATTTTAAAAATTACTCATTTAAAAAATTTGTTGATTTTTTTTTTCAGGCATCATGAATTCAGTCTGACTTTAAACTCCTTCGTCAGTAAATTGTCTGATGTTCTCTTCGTCTCAGAAACACATAAAGCGGACAGAGGAGACGGCGACTGATGGACAGACGGATGCTGACACTATAAACCCTGTTCTTTTTTATATTTAATATTCTTTACCCTGTTCTTTTTTATCCACACACTGAATGGGATAGATTTGTTTTTGCTTTTTGCTTTTGGTCCTCGATCACAACATTAAAATACAAAACATCCTAAAAAGTCTCTAAAAACCGATCCGATCACAGACGAGTAGATTTTTGAGCATCTTTTCTTCTATTTTCCAGAAAAATAAAATAGTAACAGTCTCTCTAACAAAAATATCGGATGATAAATAAACGAGTTCCAAGGGCTTTGTGCTTTATATCAGATAATAACGCTCGTCATTACAGTCGTCACGCCTCACGTCATCGTGTCTACACCTGATGTCCATTTAACGTTGATTACATAAACGATGTCGATTATTTTTCTTCTTTTGTGATTGTGTGACTTTGATCTCTGGAGCGACGTGTTCGCATTTCTTAAGAAAAACGTGTGCAGAATAATTACTGATCCCAGATTAGACTTCTTCAATACAGGATCAGTTTAATATCCAGATGATAAAAACACAGAAATAAAAAATTGTAAAAATTATAAATTAAAAAAAAACAAAACACTAAAAAGACAAAAAAATTATGGAATTACGCAAGTATAAAAAAGTTAAAAAAAAAAAAGATTTCAAAATGTAGAGAAATGCTGAAAATTGTACAAAAACAAATTTACAAAAAATTTAAGTTCGATATTCAATTCTACAATAAAACTCTAAAAAGGTGTAAAAATAATATAATAAAATACTTAATAAATAAAGTTGCACAAAAAAGCTGTAGAATGGATGAAACACAATAAAGGTGGATTTGAGCCTCTTAATGATCACAGTATTCTGCACGTTTAACGGTTTATCGACACGTTTATCGGCACGTTTATCGACACGTTTATCGACATGTTTATCGACACGTTTATCGACACGTTTATCGACACGTTTATCGACGCGTTTATCGACGCGTTTATCGACACGTTTATCGACGCGTTTATCGACGCGTTTATCGACACGTTTATCGACACGTTTATCGACACGTCCACCTTCACTTGACCTCTGATCCTTGACAACTCACAGCATTATTACTTGTGTACAGAACGCTTTTTAAATAAAAATCTTTTTTTGACACTAACACACTCAACCTTTGTGCTTCTAGACAACTGTTCCACATTATTATTATTATTATTATTATTATTATTATTATTATTATTATTATTATTGTAGTGGATGGTGATTGGCCCCTGGAGGTAGATGACTCTATTACGGTAAAAAGATGGAAGTCCTGTGTGCTGTTGCTCAGTGATTGCTGGGGGTTGGTGGCATTTATGCGCTTGGTGATTGCCCTGCGTTGGGGCCGTGGGCGTTGCTGGGGTACACAGTGATGGTGTTTTCACCCTGTAGCTGCTGCTCAGGTCTGTTCTCCTGATTCTTCACTTCCTGAAACACAAAAACACACATAACTATTGTTATCATTATTAACTTCACCTCACCAGGAGAAATACTGCACTAATACCATAATGTATCGATGCATACACTACATGTCCAAAAGTTTGTGCCCCCTGACCGTCACACACATATGTGTTTGTTCCCCAAACTGTTCCACACACTCTGAGTCACACGGCTGTACTGAACGTCTCTGTGTGTAACTTTATAGTTTATCTTCACTGGAGTTCAAACCCTGCTCCATCATGACAATGTCCCTGTGTACAAAGCAGCTCCATGAAGACATGGTGTGGAGTGAAGACCTCCAGTGTCCTGCACTGAGCCCTGACTCTGACTCAACACCACCGAACACCGACTGAACCCCAGACCTCCAGAGAGATTAAAGAGAGACTGCTGAGGGGACGAGTGTTTAGAGCAGACAGAACACAACACGACACAGGAGGTCACTCGGGTCATGAAGATTAAATGTAATTATAAAAGGATAAAATTAGTGACATCAAATTGCTGTGGTGTAAAAGGAATAAAACACTTGGGTCGTGCTGTTAGAGGAATATAATCACCTCCAGGCTGGGAACAGTAACAGTAACTTCATCATTGATTATTGTCCTAAAACAGTAGGACTCTTTGTTCACTAATAACTCTCAGTGTTGGATTATTTTACAGAATAATTGATTATTTCTGGAGATTATTAGTCATGGTTACCTCTTTAGATCTTCCCCTGGTGGAGAGGAACTTGTAAGCCATGTATCCTGGAATGAGGATCATGGAGGAGAGCGCCATGAGCCAGCCGACCCCCTGACCCCACGCTGGGAACACATAGTTATTCATTTTGAGAGGAACCATTTGAAAGGCGCTGAAGAGAAACACCCCCTGAAGAAGAGAAGAAGATTAACATGAGCTTGGGAAAGAAGATTTTCACTCTCTAAGCTGGTTTATTTATCCGTCTGTCTTTGTTCTTCTCTAAACTCCAGCTGCTGTAAAACACAGACGGTTGTCAGAGAGTTCAGCTCTAAGAACATCCTTGTCCTCACTCTCAGGGTCCGTTCGTTTAGAGACCGCTCTGATCTCATTGTCCTGAAACTGATGACAGAATGGACACGATATTCTAGAGTTACTTTATTTACGTTATTTAAAACCACTAATTATTTAATTATTTAAAAATTCTACAACATTTTTCATTTTTTAGTAAACAATAAAAACAATGACAGTTAATTTCTTCACAGACCTGATATTATGTCATCAAATGTAAGAGCAAATCATTTGGCAAAGGCAAATACACTTTACTAAAGAAAAGGGGCGGAGCAAGTCAGAGTGTCTCATTTACATATTCTAATGTGTGACATACCTTTTCATTCATTCATTCATTCATTCATCTTCTACCGCTTATCCGAACTTCTCGGGTCACGGGGAGTCTGTGCTCAGGCGTCATCGGGCATCGAGGCAGGATACACCCTGGACGGAGTGCCAACCCATCGCAGGGCACACACACTCTCATTCACACACTCACACACTCACACACTACGGACAATTTTCCAGAGATGCCAATCAACCTACCATGCATGTCTTTGGACCAGGGGAGGAAACCGGAGTACCCGGAGGAAACCCCCGAGGCACGGGGAGAACATGCAAACTCCACACATACAAGGCGGAGGTGGGAATCGAACCCCTTACCCTGGAGGTGTGAGGCGAACGTACTAACCACTAAGCCACCGTGACCCCCCCCTGTAACATACCTGATTATTACAAATGTATGTTAACGTACAGAAACCAGCATGTATAAAACCTCATCTGTGAGGATGAGGTTCCCCTCTGAGTCTGGTTCCTCTCAAGGTTTCTTGGAGTTTTTCCTCCCCACAGTCACCTGAGTCACCTCAGACTTGTTCATTGGGGATAAATACATACACATTTATATATCTAATATTAATCTGGGACTTTATATTATATTAATCTTTATATTAATCTTTATAATAACTTTTTGTTCTATGTTCATGTTCCTGTAAAGCTGCTTTGAGACGACGTCAGTTGTTAAATGTGTTATACAAATAAACTAGAACTGAATTGAATCTGTGGCTCAGAGGAAAGGAGAAATAATACGAAACACTGAACAATGGAAAATGTCCAACAATGCAGAAAAAATCCAACTGACTCTAAATGTGACTCAGTTCAGAGTTTTACAAGATC
>NC_062540.1:21881663-21886663 GCF_022655615.1 Tachysurus fulvidraco
AATGATTCTACAACTCTATAAATGACTCTATAACACTGTAAATGACTCTATAACTCTATAAACGACTCTATAATGCTGTAAATGACTCTTTAACTCTATAAAAGACTCTATAACACTGTAAATGACTCTTTAACTCTATAAACGACTCTATAACACTGCAAATGACTCTTTAACTCTATAAATGATTCTGTAACGCTGTAAATGACTCTATAACGCTGTAAATGACTCTTTAACTCTATAAACGACTCTATAACACTGTAAATGACTCTATAACTCTATAAATGACTCTATAACGCTGTAAATGACTCTTTAACTCTATAAACGACTCTATAACAGTGTAAATGACTCTATAACTCTATAAATGACTCTATAACACTGTAAATGACTCTTTAACTCTATAAACGACTCTATAACACTGTAAATGACTCTATAACTCTATAAACGACTCTATAACACTGTAAACGACTCTATAACTCTATAAACGACTCTATAACCCTGTAAATGACTCTATAACACTATGAAGGAGAGCTGGAGTTACCTGAAGCAGCTACATCAGCTATCGACCTCTTAGTCACATGAGCCATAAAACCCACGATAGAGAAAATGACAAATCCAGCAAACATACTTGTGGTTGAGTTTATAAGGCACACGATGATAGAGTCTCTGTTGAAAAGACAGACATTAAATATATCAGAGGCTGAACTGTAAGGAACTAATTCCAGCCATAGAGGAATGCATTAATTATGTACTGAGAGCTCTGAGGTTTAATTACACACTTATTCCAGGCACAAATTGCTCATGTTTATTCATATCCTTTTACATTAGTCAAATGAGAGGGCTCGGTAAACATCACTGGACTAATAATAATATAAAGCTGTTATATAAATATATATAATGGAAGTGAAATAAAAAAAACTACTCAACATCTTCTGACCAATCAGAATCCAGAACTGAACACTGGTGTACTGCCACAATGGTGGTCACTTGGCTACAACACAACCTGCAGGACGGTTTACAGCTGAAGCATCATCTCGTCATACCTGTAAACGTTGTTGTTGAAAGTGTTGTAGCTGCCGAGCGCGATCAGAGATCCGAGCCCCAAACCGTACGAGAAAAAGATCTGTGTTGCAGCATCCAGCCAGACCTGCGAGAACAAGAGAAGAACGACACAAACCACTCACGTCCGATCTGCTCCTTCCTCATCTGATTCCTTCTCTATATCACGTTACATTTCTCACCTCAGACTCTTTAAGCTTCTCAAAATCAGGCGTGATGTAGAACAGAATTCCCTCTTTGGCTCCAGGAAGCGTGACTCCGCGGATGAACAGAATAAATAACATGAAGTAGGGATACGTGGCCGAGAAATACACAACCTACAGACACGGTGTAGTTTACACAACACAGAGGAAAACCACGTTAGTGCGAGGAGATCATCAGTGACAAACATCATCAGGACGACTTTCAGCTTTCTGTCCATATGATCTGAGAAGCTGAAGATTTCTGTGATGTCTGGATGTAGATTTAATGACGTAAAGAGGACGTACATGCATTCTACCGTCTCACAAGATAATGATCTCAATAAATATCTCTGACTTTTTATTGACGTTTAAAGCCACGATCTTGTGGAGAAACTGTTGATGCTTCCTGTGAGTTTGTTGTTCTTTTGCTGGGTTTCAGATCAGACTTTACTTTACTTTAGTCAGTGCTAAAACTCATCTTACTGAACTCTTGATCAACATCTAGTTTATTTTTAATTTCTTTCACACAAAAGTTTTTACCTTTCCAGTCCAGCGAACACCTTTCCAGATACAGAAGTAGACGAGGACCCAAGCGATGGCCAGTGTTATCGCTAGCGGCATGCGGATCTGTCCCGGTTTCTCCAGACCCTCGGTGATGTTGTGTACGTTGCGTCTGTATTAATTCATCATATCGTTAGACTTTATACCTGACTGGTTAGACAGTAGAGAAGTCTGGATTAACTAATCACTAACTAGCTCGCTTTTCGCACACTAACCATTAGCCTAAGATTAGCTAGCTTGTTTTATCTCTGATTGAAAGGTTTCAATCATTTCACAACTTTGTTCACCTTTAATTTGAAACAGCAACCAAGAACTTTCAAGTGAAATTAATAGGAACATTTTAGGGGAAAAAGAAACAACAGAAGTTTACACCCCCCTTAACTAATCCTGTGTTAAAGCACCTTCTCCCTGGAATATTATTATATTCCACTCTTTCAAAAGTGCTAAAGATGTCTCAGATTACGAGTAGCTCTTCTGTCCTCAGCCTCAGATTGAAAAAGGCATGAAAAACATTTTTCTTACTCCCAGAACTCCATGACGGCGCTGGTCAGGTTGGTGGAGTCTACAATGCTGTAGTTTGTGAAGCATCTCTCTGTGTTCCATGGATTGTTACAGGATTTCCATGGAAGCTCCTACAATTAAAAAAAGTTAAATAAAATTGTTTTTTTGTATCGATATGTCAGGAGGGTCTGAGCGTGATGAAGCAGGTGAGATGTGTTCCTTACGGTGGTGAAGGAGTTGTACAGGTAGTACAAAGCCCAAGCAATGATCACGATGTAGTAAATGTTCAGCCAGAAGGAGAGCACGGCTGCAGCCAGACCAACTCCTGCACACACACGGGGCAAATATTAACATTGTCTGAGCGATGCTGAGGCTTTTGCATGGTGGAACCGTTTAGATGTTTACAAGGCAAGAGAATTGTTGAAACTGTAAACACACATCAGAACACATCAGAGCTGAACTGCTGCTATGATCAGATAGACTGCCCTCTGCTCATCCCAGGATCCTTATAGGGTCCTTTTCACACTCAGACCCAGGACTAAGAGCTCAGAATGATTAGTGAAACGTAAAGCTCCAGAGATCTGGTGCTGTTCAGGGTCTGGTCAGACTTAACTGTCACCCCCTCCCCCTGCACTGAGCTACAACGAGTTCAACGTGTCACGATAGTGAGGAGAAGGTTGTTATGGTCAGAGGAGGATGACATCGATATGTAAGATCATAAGACCAGAAAAAGTGTGTGTATGTGGATGTATTCTACTGAATGGCCATATAAACTGTGGTTATGAGCTGTGTTTTAACACACACACACACACACACACACACACACACACACACACACACACACACACACACACTTCACCACATTGCACCAGGTCCGAGCTCAGATCCCAACTCTGATAGTTTCATTACTGTATCGTGTAACTCATTGGGTCGAATCCCTCGAACCTTTTTGAGACATAAAGCTGATACAGTGACATCATCCCATTTTGTAGACCTTCAGCGAGTGCATCGCATCCTGTAGATGATTAGAACCTTTCGTTCCTCAGGTACAGAGTATTCCAGGTCCGTTTCCAACCTTATGTGAGATTCCGTGAGCAGGTTTGGGAATCTTATGAGAATTTAAACTGCAGCACTACGACGGTGTTCAGTCCTGACGTGTGTGATGGTGTACGTTTGTGTAACGACGCTTTACCTTTGAACATCGGTGCCAGCTTCCACACTCCGAGTCCACCGATGGACGTGTACTGACCCAGAGAACACTCCAGGAGAAACAAGGGCATTCCGGCAAATATGAGGGTCAGAAAATAAGGAATCAGGAAAGCTCCTGTGTGAAAAAAACAAACATAAACTTCTATACAAATCATCCTTCAGTGATCGGAGTAAAGTACAGCACCACCTTCTGACACTTCAGTGGAACTACAACATGACAACATTATTTACATTGTGGCTATACACACCTACACACACATACACACACATATATATATAATGTACACACACACACGCACAATGTACATACACTCACACACACACACACACACACACACACACACACACACACACACACACACACACACACACACACACACACACACATGCACAATGTATATACACACACGCACAATGTACATACACAAACACAGGCACAATGTACACACACACACCCACACACACACACATATATAATGTACACACACACACGCACAATGTACACACACATGCACAATGTATATACACAAACACAGGCACAATGTACAGACACACACACATGCACTATGTACGTACACACACACACACACACGCACAATGTACATACACACACGCACAATGTACATAGACACACACACACACGCACAATGTACATACACAAACACAGGCACAATGTACATACACACACACACACACACACACACACACAGGCACAATGTACACACACGCACAATGTACATACACACACACGCACAATGTACATAGACACACACACACACACACGCACAATGTACATACACAAACACAGGCACAATGTACATACACACACACACACACACACACAGGCACAATGTACATACACACACATGCACAATGTACATACACACACACACACACGCACAATGTTCATAGACACACACACACACGCACAATGTACATACACAGACACACACACAATGTACATACACACACACACACACAATGTACATAGACACACACACACACACACGCACGATGTACATACACACACGCACAATGTACATAGACACACACACATGCACAATGTATACACACACACACACACACACACACACACACACACACACACACACACAATGTACACACACAGAGCTTGATATAAAATATAATCTGTAAAATATCAGACTGGATCAAGTGCTATTCTGTGTGCTGAATAATAATCAGGACTCACACAACATGACCATGACCTGATTAGTGACGGTGAAGACTGTGGTGTGGGAGTGAAGACTGTGGTGTGGGAGTGAAGACTGTGGTGTGGGAGTGAAGACTGTGGTGTGGGAGTGAAGACTGTGGTGTGGGAGTGAAGACTGTGGTGTGGGAGTGAAGACTGTGGTGTGGGAGTGAAGACTGTGGTGTGGGAGTGAAGACTGTGGTGTGGGAGTGAAGACTGTGGTGTGGGAGTGAAGACTGTGGTTAGTGTCAATAATTTGTTTAAAAGATGGTTCCTGATGT
>NC_062540.1:21896663-21904270 GCF_022655615.1 Tachysurus fulvidraco
CAACGAATGTAAAATGAACAGAAGTAATAAAACCCTCACAGATTATTTACAGTATTTACACTGATTATGATCTGCTGTGGCTCTGTGTTCATCAGATGTCTGATGACTCTAAATGATGTGACTCTAAATGACATGACTCTAAATGAAATGACTCAAAATGTTGTGACTCAAAATGGCGTGACTCAAAATGACATGACTCTTAATGATGTGACTCTAAATGAAGTGACTCTAAATGACATGACTAAATTTTGTGACTAAAAATGACGTGACTCTAAATGACGTGACTCTAAATGACGTGACTCTAAATGACTTGACTCTAAAAGGTACATCACTGCAGGAACCTGTGAGGAATGTAACTGTAACTGAGGGACAAAATGATGGAGTCACTGCTGCTTCACCTTTCACCCAATAAATACATTTATTTACCTGCTGCTTTAATTCACACACTGTTAAAGTGGCTAGTGTGTGTAATGTGTAGTGTTGTACAGTTGTGTAGTGTTGTGTAATGTGTATTGTTCTCTAGTCTGTTGTGTTGTACAGTTGTTGTGTATTGTAGTGTCTTATGTAGCATTGCAGTGTTGTGTAGTGTTGTCTGTTGTGTAGTGTGTCATGTTGTGTAGTTGTGTAGTGCTGTGTGTTGTGTAGTGTTGAATAGTGTTGTGTGTTGTATAGTGTTGTAGTATTGTGTAGTATGTAGTGTTGTGTAGTGTTGTGTGTTGTATAGTGTTGTAGTGTGTAGTGTTGTGTTGTGTTGTACTGTATACTGTTGTAGTATTGTGTAGTGTGTAGTGTTGAGTTGTATAGTGTTGTAGTATGTAGTGTTGTGTAGTGTGTAGTGTGTAGTGTTGTGTTGTGTTGTGTAGTGATGCGTGTTGTATAGTGTTGTGTAGTGTGTAGTGTTGTGTAGTGTGTTGTATAGTGATGTGTGTTGTATAGTGTTGTGTAGTGTGTAGTGTTGTGTAGTGTGTAGTGTTGTGCTGTACTGTATACTGTTGTAGTGTTGTGTAGTGTGTAGTGTTGTGTAGTGTGTTGTATAGTGATGTGTGTTGTATAGTGTTGTGTAGTGTGTAGTGTTGTGTAGTGTGTAGTATTGTGTAGTGTGTTGTATAGTGATGTGTGTTGTATAGTGTTGTGTAGTGTGTAGTGTTGTGTAGTGTGTAGTGTTGTGTAGTGTGTTGTATAGTGATGTGTGTTGTATAGTGTTGTAGTATGTAGTGTTGTGTAGTGGGTAGTGTTGTGTTGTGTTGTATAGTGTTGTGTAGTGTGTAGTGTTGTACACTTGTATTCTCCTCACAGTCTGTGGTGTTCCTCTGGGTTCCTCCTAACAGCAGGTGTGTAGTTGCTGAACCATCAGCTCCTGCATGTGACTCAGTGTGTGGTGTTCTGGAGTCTCCTGTAGGGTTGAATCCTGCCTCACACACTCACTGTTTCCTGGGACTGACTCCAGAGTCACTGCAGCACCGAGGCGGATAAAATAAAATATGAAAATATGAATATGTAATTTTTGTTTTTGTTTTTTAGGAATTTGACTCATGTCTTGTGTTGAAACTCCACCTGCAGGCTTCAGAGGTGAGGAGGAACTGACGAGCTCTTCCGGGTTGAGTTGGGTTTTTTGGACAAAGAATTCAAACACAATCAGAATTTTACTGTTTCAAAAAATTCACTAAAAAAAGAAAAAGTGTGTAATAAAGTGTAATAAAGTGTAATAAAGTGTAATAAAGTGTTCATTAAGGACATAAACCTTCAGCCAGATGTGTGTGAATCTGCACAGTGACACTGTGTAAAAGCTCTTAAAGAAATCATTGGGGAAAAGAAATAAATAAATAAACATTAAACAGTAATAAAGAGTATTAAATGTTAATAAACAGGAATAATCTATAAACCTGTCACTGATCCCTGCGTCACATCCAGGTCCTGACCTTCAGAACATCTGAGCAGCTTCATCCACGTCTCAGTTAAACAGTGTGAACACTGAGGTTCGCTATGTACGCTGCTCAGTACAGTAATATTGGAGCAGAAGATTATAATCATACATCTAAAAACGTAATAAAGTGAATCTCCAGGACTGAGAAAGACTTTTTATAAAATATTTAGAAGCACATTTAAACATCTCCAAACATCAGACGAGTCCTGACTCAGTAAAGTTTACAAATCATCCATCAAAACACAAATAATGTTTAACTTCATGTTTTTGTTGTGATATAAATCTGTGTATGTAATGTGGGCTGATCTGAAGGCCACTTTACATCATGTCCATGTTTTTGGGGGAAGTCGTGGCCTAATGGTTAGAGAGTCTGACTCCTAACCCTAAGGTTGTGGGTTCGAGTCTCGGGCTGGCAATACCACGACTGAGGTGCTCTTGAGCAAGGCACCGACCCCCCCCCCAACTGCTTCCAGGGCGCCGCAGCATAAATGGCTGCCCACTGCTCCGGGTGTGTGTTCATGGTGTGTGTGTGTGTGTGTGTGTGTGTGTGTGTGTGTGTGTGTGTGTGTGTGTGTTTTCACTGCTGAGTGTGTGTTCACTGCTGAGTGTGTGTGTGTTCACTGCTGAGTGTGTGTGTGTTCACGGTGTGTGTGTGTTCACTGCTGAGTGTGTGTGTTCATGGTGTGTGTGTTAACTGCTGAGTGTGTGTGTTCACGTTGTGTGTGTTCACTGCTGAGTGTGTGTGTGTTCACGGTGTGTGTGTTCACTGCTGAGTGCGTGTGTGTTCACGGTGTGTGTGTGTTCACTGCTGAGTGTGTGTGTTCACTGCTGAGTGTGTGTGTTCATGGTGTGTGTGTTCACTGCTGAGTGTGTGTGTTCATGGTGTGTGTGTGTTCACTGCTGAGTGTGTGTGTTCATGGTGTGTGTGTGTGTTCACTGCTGAGTGTGTGTGTTCATGGTGTGTGTGTGTTCACTGCTGAGTGTGTGTGTGTTCATGGTGTGTGTGTGTTCACTGCTGAGTGTGTGTGTGTTCATGGTGTGTGTGTGTTCACTGCTGAGTGTGTGTGTGTTCATGGTGTGTGTGTGTTCACTGCTGAGTGTGTGTGTGTTCATGGTGTGTGTGTGTTCACTGCTGAGTACGGGTCACCGTACTTAGCCGTATGTCACGTCACCTTTTATTTCACAATTTCCGCAAACAGTCTAAACTATTCACGAGAGCGAGTGTTATGAAAGTTTATCTTCCTTCAAGAACCGCTGTGGTTCCTCTTTGGTTCCTCTGTGGTTCCTCTGTAGTTCCTCTGCGGTTCCTCTGTGGTTCCTCTGTGGTTCCTCTGCTGCTGTTCTGCTCTGTTGGAATGTGGAGTGTGTGCTGTGTGTCACAGAGATTACACCTCCACCTTCTCTTCACTTACCGTTATCAGTGTTGTTTTATCAGAGACACACAGATATAGATACAGTAGAGAGAGAGAGAGAGAGAGAGAGAGAGAGAGAGAGAGAGAGATGGACAGATGTCATGTATTTTTCATACATGTGCCAGTGCTCTGTGATCAGATAGGAAAAACTAAATAATTAAAAAAAAAAAATTAAGTAAGATCTTGCTGGAAATAAGCAGCACACACACACACACACACACACACACACACACACACACACACACACACACACACACTGTGATGTTTAACAAATTATTAAGTATGAATATGAAATGTTATATTCACATATAGTTTATGATTTGTTCATGTTGATTGATTTCAGGTATCTGATAATATCACTTTACTCCAGAATCTGAAGATAATCTCCATGTTTTTGTGTCTCCATGATTTTGTTCCTGATATTCACTCTCATCAGGTTTGATTTTTCTTCCTGTGTTGTGTTTTGTGCTGTGATCATTAATATTCAGCACATGTTCTGATGCTCCGGCGCTCCAATTAGCATTCCATTAAAGCTGAATGTGAATCAGACCGTCCTCTGTGTCCAAGTCCAACAAAATCCCACCATGTTCATCACCATCACCATCATCATCATCATCACCATCATCATCATCATCATCATCATCATCATCATCATCATCATTGTTGTCATCATCACAGATATAAAGATGAGATAAGAATTGTGATTTGTGTATTAAACACTAAATAGCTCCAAAATTATTAACATAATGTGTCATCAGCAGACGCTGAACCTGATGGGTTATATATGTATACTGTGTGTGTGTGTGTGTGTGTGTGTGTGTGTGTGTGTGTGTGTGTGTGTGTGTGTGTGTGTTATCCTAATTCTCAGTCTGTCCTCGTAAATAACAGCATCATCATGTGGTGCTGCTGTATTTTACTGAAGGAGGTCGAGACAGATAAATAAACACAACGAATGTAAAATGAACAGAAGTAATAAAACCCTCACAGATTATTTACAGTATTTACACTGATTATGATCTGCTGTGGCTCTGTGTTCATCAGATGTCTGATGACTCTAAATGATGTGACTCTAAATGACATGACTCTAAATGAAATGACTCAAAATGTTGTGACTCAAAATGGCGTGACTCAAAATGACATGACTCTTAATGATGTGACTCTAAATGAAGTGACTCTAAATGACATGACTAAATTTTGTGACTAAAAATGACGTGACTCTAAATGACGTGACTCTAAATGACGTGACTCTAAATGACTTGACTCTAAAAGGTACATCACTGCAGGAACCTGTGAGGAATGTAACTGTAACTGAGGGACAAAATGATGGAGTCACTGCTGCTTCACCTTTCACCCAATAAATACATTTATTTACCTGCTGCTTTAATTCACACACTGTTAAAGTGGCTAGTGTGTGTAATGTGTAGTGTTGTACAGTTGTGTAGTGTTGTGTAATGTGTATTGTTCTCTAGTCTGTTGTGTTGTACAGTTGTTGTGTATTGTAGTGTCTTATGTAGCATTGCAGTGTTGTGTAGTGTTGTCTGTTGTGTAGTGTGTCATGTTGTGTAGTTGTGTAGTGCTGTGTGTTGTGTAGTGTTGAATAGTGTTGTGTGTTGTATAGTGTTGTAGTATTGTGTAGTATGTAGTGTTGTGTAGTGTTGTGTGTTGTATAGTGTTGTAGTGTGTAGTGTTGTGTTGTGTTGTACTGTATACTGTTGTAGTATTGTGTAGTGTGTAGTGTTGAGTTGTATAGTGTTGTAGTATGTAGTGTTGTGTAGTGTGTAGTGTGTAGTGTTGTGTTGTGTTGTGTAGTGATGCGTGTTGTATAGTGTTGTGTAGTGTGTAGTGTTGTGTAGTGTGTTGTATAGTGATGTGTGTTGTATAGTGTTGTGTAGTGTGTAGTGTTGTGTAGTGTGTAGTGTTGTGCTGTACTGTATACTGTTGTAGTGTTGTGTAGTGTGTAGTGTTGTGTAGTGTGTTGTATAGTGATGTGTGTTGTATAGTGTTGTGTAGTGTGTAGTGTTGTGTAGTGTGTAGTATTGTGTAGTGTGTTGTATAGTGATGTGTGTTGTATAGTGTTGTGTAGTGTGTAGTGTTGTGTAGTGTGTAGTGTTGTGTAGTGTGTTGTATAGTGATGTGTGTTGTATAGTGTTGTAGTATGTAGTGTTGTGTAGTGGGTAGTGTTGTGTTGTGTTGTATAGTGTTGTGTAGTGTGTAGTGTTGTACACTTGTATTCTCCTCACAGTCTGTGGTGTTCCTCTGGGTTCCTCCTAACAGCAGGTGTGTAGTTGCTGAACCATCAGCTCCTGCATGTGACTCAGTGTGTGGTGTTCTGGAGTCTCCTGTAGGGTTGAATCCTGCCTCACACACTCACTGTTTCCTGGGACTGACTCCAGAGTCACTGCAGCACCGAGGCGGATAAAATAAAATATGAAAATATGAATATGTAATTTTTGTTTTTGTTTTTTAGGAATTTGACTCATGTCTTGTGTTGAAACTCCACCTGCAGGCTTCAGAGGTGAGGAGGAACTGACGAGCTCTTCCTGGTTGAGTTGGGTTTTTTGGACAAAGAATTCAAACACAATCAGAATTTTACTGTTTCAAAAAATTCACTAAAAAAAGAAAAAGTGTGTAATAAAGTGTAATAAAGTGTAATAAAGTGTAATAAAGTGTTCATTAAGGACATAAACCTTCAGCCAGATGTGTGTGAATCTGCACAGTGACACTGTGTAAAAGCTCTTAAAGAAATCATTGGGGAAAAGAAATAAATAAATAAACATTAAACAGTAATAAAGAGTATTAAATGTTAATAAACAGGAATAATCTATAAACCTGTCACTGATCCCTGCGTCACATCCAGGTCCTGACCTTCAGAACATCTGAGCAGCTTCATCCACGTCTCAGTTAAACAGTGTGAACACTGAGGTTCGCTATGTACGCTGCTCAGTACAGTAATATTGGAGCAGAAGATTATAATCATACATCTAAAAACGTAATAAAGTGAATCTCCAGGACTGAGAAAGACTTTTTATAAAATATTTAGAAGCACATTTAAACATCTCCAAACATCAGACGAGTCCTGACTCAGTAAAGTTTACAAATCATCCATCAAAACACAAATAATGTTTAACTTCATGTTTTTGTTGTGATATAAATCTGTGTATGTAATGTGGGCTGATCTGAAGGCCACTTTACATCATGTCCATGTTTTTGGGGGAAGTCGTGGCCTAATGGTTAGAGAGTCTGACTCCTAACCCTAAGGTTGTGGGTTCGAGTCTCGGGCTGGCAATACCACGACTGAGGTGCTCTTGAGCAAGGCACCGACCCCCCCCCCCCCAACTGCTTCCAGGGCGCCGCAGCATAAATGGCTGCCCACTGCTCCGGGTGTGTGTTCATGGTGTGTGTGTGTGTGTGTGTGTGTGTGTGTGTGTGTGTGTGTGTGTGTGTGTGTGTTTTCACTGCTGAGTGTGTGTTCACTGCTGAGTGTGTGTGTGTTCACTGCTGAGTGTGTGTGTGTTCACGGTGTGTGTGTGTTCACTGCTGAGTGTGTGTGTTCATGGTGTGTGTGTTAACTGCTGAGTGTGTGTGTTCACGTTGTGTGTGTTCACTGCTGAGTGTGTGTGTGTTCACGGTGTGTGTGTTCACTGCTGAGTGCGTGTGTGTTCACGGTGTGTGTGTGTTCACTGCTGAGTGTGTGTGTTCACTGCTGAGTGTGTGTGTTCATGGTGTGTGTGTTCACTGCTGAGTGTGTGTGTTCATGGTGTGTGTGTGTTCACTGCTGAGTGTGTGTGTTCATGGTGTGTGTGTGTGTTCACTGCTGAGTGTGTGTGTTCATGGTGTGTGTGTGTTCACTGCTGAGTGTGTGTGTGTTCATGGTGTGTGTGTGTTCACTGCTGAGTGTGTGTGTGTTCATGGTGTGTGTGTGTTCACTGCTGAGTGTGTGTGTGTTCATGGTGTGTGTGTGTTCACTGCTGAGTGTGTGTGTGTTCATGGTGTGTGTGTGTTCACTGCTGAGTACGGGTCACCGTACTTAGCCGTATGTCACGTCACCTTTTATTTCACAATTTCCGCAAACAGTCTAAACTATTCACGAGAGCGAGTGTTATGAAAGTTTATCTTCCTTCAAGAACCGCTGTGGTTCCTCTTTGGTTCCTCTGTGGTTCCTCTGTAGTTCCTCTGCGGTTCCTCTGTGGTTCCTCTGTGGTTCCTCTGCTGCTGTTCTGCTCTGTTGGAATGTGGAGTGTGTGCTGTGTGTCACAGAGATTACACCTCCA
>NC_062540.1:21914770-21917270 GCF_022655615.1 Tachysurus fulvidraco
GATACCGTGATGAGATGAATTTATTCCACACATGTTAAGCATTCACATGTACATCAGTTCAATTCCCCCAAGTGCTTACAGCTTAAACAACACAAAATATCTTTAATCCTGTTAATACACACGCCACGAAAATCAACAACAACAACAACAACACACTCGTGCTACAAATAAATAATTCATCTAGCTACTCAACTGCTATCATGTCATATTATATGTACACTTATAAACAACCTTATTTAAATAAATAGCATCATCTTGACCAAAATGTACACAGATATCTCAGATACTCAGCGCTTAGAGACATTAATCGATTGAATGCCAGAAGCTTCAGAGCCATGAAATAAAACACACCTCTTTTGGTCATTTATGGTGTGTAGGAATATGTTTCAACATCTGACCTCTAGTGGCAGAACCAGTAATTACCTCTGTGTATTACTAGTTATTAACACTACACAACTAAGACACACACACACACTGTGTGAATGGAGTCAATCGACTGAGGAAGGCTCGGTGTTCTGGAAACGAGTGGCTAATGTCGCTAACAATTTAGCATCAAACCGATCAAATCAGCATTCTGTATACACAAATATATGTATATACTCTTTTATAAAACACCAGAGAATTTAAACATATTAGAAACCAAATCACTTTAAAATGTTCACTCTTCAGACTCTAAGCCACGCCCCCTGCCTCAGTCTGACCCTGGTGTGGAGTGACATGTTTAATCTGGAGCTCTTACACTGCTGTTAAATTACTGTTAGACAAAACAAACATAACATCTGACACAAACACGTCTGAACACGTCGCCGCTGATGACATAAGGGAATAAAGGGACACGAGCAACGTTCTGAACACACACACACACACACACACACACACACACACACACACACAATCAGAGGAAGAAAGTGGAATGATTTACTTATATTGCACTGATGAAATGAAATAGAATCAGAATAGAGAGAGGGTGGGGCTTGTTAAAAAGTCTGTGGGATTGACAGGGCAGGGCTTGTCACTTGGTCTGTGGAATTGATGGGGGAGGGGCTTAATATGCTGCCTGGGAGATAGAGGGGGTAGGGCTTGTCAATTTGTCTGGGGTGGAGAGGGGCGGGGCTTGTTATTCAACCTGGGAGATGGAGGAATTTGTCTGGGGGTGGAGAGGGGCGGGGCTTGCTATTCTACCTGGGAGATGGAGGGGTGGGGCTTGTTACTCTGTCTGTGGGACTGAGATAGCGGGGCCTTTGGGGTCGTCGAAGCGGTCCATGGTGTGCAGCTGCATGATCATGTGAAGGCCATAGGTGAGGAGCAGAACCATGAGTGCCGAGGTCAGCAGTCCCATCCAGATCCCTGGGGTGAAGAAGCTGGCGCAGTCGCTGGCGTAAGAGAACTCATTCCCTGTAACATTAAAGCCCTGAATCTGTCAGAAAAACAAAACATGGAAGAGATGAGCGACTGATGTCCCTCTGCAGAACTTTCACACCCTTACAGCATGACTCTGTGTTCAGTACATCATCAGGAAAAGTGCTAATTAACAAGTGGTGTGTGTTAATTCTGTAAAACCCAAGAGGACACGAGCAGTGAAGAAAAACAACGACAGGCATTTTACTGTGTTTAAAGAAAACAGACAGCCATTAAAGATCCGTTCTTCATGATAATGAATACAGAGTGGAGCTCAGGAGTCGAGAAAAATATAAAATATAAATATAGTAAATATTAAATAGTAAATATAACCTAATATAAACCATAAATATAACACCAACAACATCTCAGACATTTCATAAAAGTATATTCTTAAATATTCCTCAAATAGAAGTTTTATATAACATTCACACAAAAAAGGAGATTTTGTTTAAACCTGTCAGCTTTATTTTATTTTATTGTTTGTTAATAGAAATGTTTTACTTTAAAGCACATCACAAAGCTCGGCAGTCATCCTGACTGTACCTGAAAGTCGTCGAAGGCGATCCTCCAGTCGTTGGCGTTGTCCTTGGCTGAGTGAGGTGTGAGCTGTGGGTAGCGGAAGCTGGTGACAGAGTGGCAGCGGTACGAGTACTCAGCTGGAGCGTAGATTCCACGGCTGGCATTAAACGAAGCAGTTTTGCCGTCATACTGCAGCTGAACCCGATCCATAGTGAACCAGCGGCGTGCGGAAACCTTATAGTGCCTCTGAGTCATCACAAAGCTGCAGAGAACACCACAAAATCATCGGCTACACCGAACAACACGTTATGTAATGAAGTCGATCTTAATTACAAATATTCTGATGTTATAATACAATGTTTGTATTACTCTGATTGGTGTAGATCGGGTTTACATGATATGTACTGACTCCTAATCGTTACTATAGTAACGGCTCGTCGGGAGAGTATAAATAAGAAAGTAATGAACGTCGTGATGTTAACAGTAACTTTTAGAATCGACGTGAACCCCAGTTCATGAGTAGTGTGCATTCTGAGGTGCCGTTACTTTAGGGAATGTTCATGATCAGTACTTACATGAG